>NC_140947.1:109163888-109351388 GCF_014529385.1 Adiantum capillus-veneris | reverse complement strand
GAGAGAGAGAGAGAGAGAGAGAGAGAGAGAGAGAGAGAGAGAGAGAGAGAGAGAGAGAGAGAGAGAGAGAGAAAAGATTATGCGTGAAGGTCCGACCAATATAGAGCCACGGATGGAAGCAGAAAAGGACTTACAGACAGAAGACGACGGCATGGAGGAGATGCTGGATGCCTTCTTCCAGACAAGCGAGGAGAACGCGAACGAAGCAGCACCAGAAGCCGTCCGCCTATCTCCTGAAGACATGTTGAGAAAGTTGGCACGTCAACCAATCTATGAAGGCACCAAAATATCTGTGCTTCGTACTTGTCTGGCGTTTTTGAATCTTCAGTCAGTGTACGGGTGGTCAGATGCAAGCATCACTGCTTTGTTTAGGTACGTAATTTACAAAAGAGATTTTCCGATTGCAATGGTGATGTGCTCGGAGAGCTTTAATTTTAATTTAATGTGGCTTAAACAGCTTATTGCGGGAGCAACTTCTCCCGGCTGGCAATGAAATGCCCCCTTCCAGGCCAGACGCAAAGCAACTTCTGACCTCAGTTGGCTTGGACTACAACAAGATTCATGCATGTCCAAATGATTGCATTCTTTTTCGCAATGAATTCGCAGATTGTCTGTCGTGTCCTAAGTGCGGAGCAATGCACTACAAACAAGATGCAGTTGGCGAGACAGTGCCAGCTAAAGTGTTGCGGCATTTCCATATTATTCCTAGGATAAAAAGCATGTTTCGTTGTGGTTCCATTGCAAAGTTGATGCAGTGGCATTCTATGAATAGATCCACTGACGCAACATTTAGGGTGTCCGCTGATTCGAAGGCTTGGAGGAACATTGAAGATACCTTGCCACATTTTAAGAGTGAACCACGCAATTTGCGTTTGGGCATGGCAATGGATGGAGTCAATCCATTTGGCTTGAGAAGCTCGTCATGGAGCACTTGGCATGTGTGCCTTATCAATTACAACCTCCCGCCGTGGCTTGCTATCAAGAAGGGTCATTTGATTTTAAGCTTGATTGTACCTGGTAAGTTCAAAGCAAAAAACATGGATGTTTATCTAGCTCCACTAGTTCACGAGCTCTAGGAGTTATGGCATGGGATCGACATAGCAAATGCGGTTGAACCAGTAGGACAACAGCATGCAAGGATCCATGGAACTCTTATGTGGACTATGCATGATTGACCAAGATACGGAGAAGCTTCTGGTAATGGTTATTGATTTACAAAATTCTCGCTATTCACAAGCCCTTTGCCTTGGCCTCATTCATGCTTTGATATATGCAGGACTAACAACTTCGGGATACAATGCATGTCCAATTTGCGGGCATTCTTTGGATGTGCGCTATTCTACCTCTCTTCGAAAGACAATTTATCAAGGCCACCACCGTTATCTTTCAGATGGCCATCACTTGCGCGAAGGCCAGCTTGGTCGCGTCGAATGTTGTCCTATGCATGTACAAGAGTGGCGTCGCCGATGGGAGCAACATGAGGGGCAACCTGTTCCAGGAATGAAACGTTTGTCCATTCTCCATACGTTGCCGTACTGGGGTGATCTACTAATTAACCATTTGATGGATCCAATGCATATATTCAAGAATGTGGGAGAGCTCCTCTGGAAGACAATCATGGGAATGAAAGACAATCAAGCTTCACAAGATGATTTGCAGTCAGTTGGAAAGATGCCAGAGCTGTGGCCTTTCACCAATGCAGCTGATCAAACAAAACTTCCAAGAGCGCCATGGGTATTGCTAAAAAACGAAGAGTGACAAGTGAAAAGGGTGATTTCAGAGTTCAGGTCGCCAACAGGATATATGCGATGTGTCAAGACAGCATTCACTCGTGACGATCAACTGTCAGGGTTGAAATCGCACGACTGGCATAAGTTCTTGCAATTCATTCTTCTAATTGCGATCAAGGGGTGTTTAACGGAGGAAGTGCGGACCTACATATACAAGATTTCAGAGCTAGTGCGGTGGATCTCTTCCAAGGAGATATGGGAGGAATCTATTGCAGTCGCAAGGGCTAACTCCATTGAGGCAGTTTGCATGATTGAGAAGTATCTACCCACGAGCTCCCTAACTATCCAAATGCACTTGCTTGTCCATGTAGTAGATGAGGTTGCAGTGGCAGGTACAGTCCACAGCCATTGGAGGTTCTTTCTAGAGCGGTTCATGAAAACACTTAAGGGTTTTGTTCGCCAAAAAGCGCGTCCAGAGGGGAGCATGGTAGAAGGATGGCTCTTGGTTCTTCCGTTGTTTCGGCGCGGTGGATCAAGGGTGTTGCACGGGACACCATCAAACATCGATGAGATGCAGCTCGGAAGGCTTTCAGGACCGGCTCGTCGAAGCCTTCGGGCATCCCACACGAGACGTGGCTGCAAATCAGGGAGGATGAGCAGACAGTGGCCACGCGGTTCAGATAGCAGCGTGAGGCCCCGTAGGTACGACAGATGACTAGGGGGACATCTCATCTTGGCAGCGGAGGCTTCGACACCTTTCGCTATGAGTTTGTGAGTTTCTAATCCAATCTTAACTATGGCGTTTTTTAAAACGCGATGAATCATGTATTCTTATTACTTTGATTTTTGTATAAACGCAGAATCTTGCGATGCATCGAGCTCCATCACGCAAGGAGGAGTCAGATGGATATTGCAGAGGTATTTATGAAGTACTGAATGATCTTGAAGCTTCAGGAGAGCCTGTAGACTGGGAGGCCTTACAGTCTCGCTGATCGCTTGAGGTGAGACGTTGATATGTGTGAGTTGATTTAATTAAATCAGTATATGTGAAGTAATATCATTACTAATTTTGTGAGTTGTCCTATGTGCAGGTTGCGACGCCTAGTCATTAGTGGACCAGATTTCATCTATATGCTTTGTGAGACACAGACACGCTTCTGTGTCTCTTTTTCGTACAAACAGTTAGTGTTCAGACAGTTATTGTTTCCCTTATGGTTATGATTATTGTCATTGTCGTTGTATAGACAATTATTGTTTCTCCTTCTGGTTATGCTTATGGTTATTGTTAATTTTGTTTATGGTTATGGTTATCTGCATTATGGTTTTGATCAAAGTGGTTATAGCCGGTTATGGTTTTAAGTTATGGTTATGCTTTTAAGTTATGGCTATGCTTTTCAGTTGGTAAGGTTGTCTTTCATTGGCCTTAAATCTCATGTGAGATCCTACATGGATAGAATGTAAGAGGCGTATACATGATATGGTTTTTTTTGAAAAGTTTATGTAAAAACAAAGGGAACTCTATCGAAATTTCTGCGTGTGGGAGCATGGTTGATATTTTGGTGCTGCTCGCTTTCTTGGGCAGAGGGCAGGAAGTCTGGTTGTGGCTGTGTCCATCTTTTAACTGGGCACAGGCCAGGCTACCTGCCCTCTGCCCAAGAAAAAAAATTTCTGCTATGGTCGTCGCTATGTGTGTCGCTATGCACGTCGCTAATAGCGACTGGTTTCCCAACGACGCGCATAGCGACGGGCCGCGTCGATAGCTCTCACAAAAGGGGAAAGGGGAACACATTTCAGAAGGCTATCACTTATGCCTCTCAATTTTCATTGGCTAAGCCTAGAGGGGTCCAATGAGGTGCTAGAAAGACTAATTAGAGGGGTCAACCAAGAGAGAGAGGGGGCTGATTTTTACAAGGCATTATCACTTACACACTCACACTAGTCCATGTGTGAAGTAAGAAGACTCTCTCTCTCTCCTTCTCAAGATTTAACGGAAAGCTTATCACCTACTCCAAGCTTCTAAGAAGGGAGGCCGACAGACAACCAAGAGCCAAGCTTCAATGCATGCTCATCTCCTCTACCATGCTAATTACCATGCTAAGCTATGCTAATATGAGTGATTATGTGAGGAGATGTATATCTTTCTCGTAAGACTACTCCTTCTTCCTCCCAATCTACTCTCATACCCCGCTAGCTCTCACCATCTTCAAAGGTGTGTGAGGTATTGGGTCTAAGACCGTGAGGGAATTGATGTTGTGTTTAATAAGTGTTTTTCTTAGTGCTTGAAGTTTCCATCTTCATTGCACTAGCTAGTATTGAAGGAACACAAAGAATTGTATTGTAAAATGTCTCTCTTGATGGGATAAACCATAATACAAAGCCTTTTGGAGGGGGGACCGGCTCCATGTAAATTGGGTCCTCAACTTTTGTCAATAGCCTAATTTCTCTCTCTTTTGAAGTATTGTTCATGCTATCTAGCTAGGTGTTATTCTCTACTCTCATACCCCGCTAGCTCTCACCATCTTCAAAGGTGTGTGAGGTATTGGGTCTAAGACCGTGAGGGAATTGATGTTGTGTTTAATAAGTGTTTTGCTTAGTGCTTGAAGTTTCCATCTTCATTGCACTAGCTAGTATTGAAGGAACACAAAGAATTGTATTGTAAAATGTCTCTCTTGATGGGAGAAACCATAATACAAAGCCTTTTGGAGGGGGGACCGGCTCCATGTAAATCCGGTCCTCAACTGTTGTCAATAGCCTAATTTCTCTCTCTTTTGAAGTATTGTTCATGCTATCTAACTAGGTGTTATACTTTTTGTTGCTCTCTCCACCCAAGCACTCTTGTTATTCTCATTAGGAATCTATTCTAATGAAATGCTCACTATGTTCATGCTATTTTCTGCTACACACAAGTTACTAGGCCATTAAATGTTATACATAAGTTTCGTATGATTCTGGCATGGTTTAGTGAGTTTCCTTCCGTTTGTGTGTATGTGGGTCCAGTGGTGTAGTTGAGAGCAGTGAGACTCTAGATTGTGGTTTAGTTGCCCTTCAAAAGTTTTGTATGTGTAGGATGGTCTTAGCTTGACAAGCTAAAGAGATTTCCTCCGTGTGCCTATCGTGTCATCTATGTCCTCGATTTTGACATTATGTTGATCTAGGTTGTGTTGCATGCACTTTATGGGTGGTGTGATTTGCTCCCGCAACATTGTTGTCGCTACCAGGGACACAAGGACTTAGGTAGGTATTTCCTACTAACACTTGTGTGATGGTTTCCTTCTTTAGTTTTGGCTAAAGAAAGCATTTTTCTTAAGTGGATTCGAAAGAGGTTATTCCAAGATCAAGTGGATAGCCAGGAAGCGTGTGTCTTGCCAAGGGTCTGCGATGGTAGATTTAGTTAGGATTTGTAGATTAGAGTAGTTGTCGGTGGTCGAGTGATTTGTGAGGTGATAAAAGCGTTTGCTAGTACGTGTGTGGCATTGAAGCATTTTCTACTCATAGATACAAAACCCCATATGATTTGTAGGAGTAGCTTTAGGTAAGTGATTTGATTTTGATCTAGAGCTATTCATCATTGATTTATTTGTTGAAGTGCTTGTTTGTATTTAGAATCTCTGAAAAGATTTCTTTTGAGAAAAAATGCATAAAAAGAGGTCTGTGGACTTTTTTGCATGGCTGATTGGTGATGAGTATATAACGGCATGTGCAAGATGTCTATGTACAAAAATTGAAATTCTGTAAACTTGGACATTATACGCGTGTAATGTCTCAAGGGACATCTAGGGACCAAATTTGAAACATCTGACTGCACCAGTGTGTTCAAAAGGGGGGTTTTACACTAAGTATACATTGAGACTAGAGTTTGACCAACTCTTGACACCCAAAAGGAAAAAGATGGAGTGTCTGAAACGGAAAATAGAAAAAATTGTGATTTTGAGCATACTTTTGCATAAAACTAGTAGAAGTGCTTGAAAACCAGTGCTAGACACTTGGGGATGCTTGTGAATGATTTCTGTCCAAAAAATCATCAGTAGACATCATACGTGTATGATGTCTGAGGGTGATTTTGGCAGCACTTTTGCACTTTTGACATTATACCTATCTTCTACATGTTGTGTTGAACACATACACCAAATTTCATGTCATTTGGACATATACATTGAGAGTTAAGGGGATTTTACTCTTTCATGGGATTTCCTTGTCAAAAGTGATGATTTTGTGCATATTTGACATCCAAAATTTTCTTTGAGCACATATTATTGCTCTACACACTAAGGGGCACCTCTGGTAGAAACAGAAGTCTATTCTGACCACTTGGACATCATACGTGTATGATGTCTTAGAGGCCAAATCTCGAGTCAAAAGTTACATCTGAGTGCACCATTGTGATCTACCTCATTTAGGCCAAATTTCATCAAATTTAAAGCATTTTTGGGCTTGCAAATTCCATAAGACGCATTTAGGTAAGTGAATGCTTGTATTGGCCATAACTTGCTCAAAAAGTGATCAAATTGAATTCTGAAACTTGCTGTGAGTTGCCAGTATAGAGAGGAACCTTTGGAGTAAAACTCACATCATTTTGACCAATTAGACATCATACACATATGATGTCTAAAGGGCACTTTTAGAGACCAAAATTTAGATATAAGCACACCAGGGTGTTAAGCACCACAAGAGAAGCCTACATACCAAGTTTGCGCCAATTCTAAGCACATAGACTTTTTACTCATATGATGTCTCAAGGCAAGATTTGAAAGTCAAATTTAACTTTTGACCACATAGGGGGTTGGGGAATGATGTGTTAAGATTGCTTGCAAAATTTCAACTCATTTGGACACATACTTTTGCTTTTTTTTAAATATTATTTTTGTAGATACAAGAAGGTAACGGTGAAAAAATGGTGATTTTGAGCAATTTTGACATCCAAAATGTGTTGTGATCACATATTCTTGTTGTATGCATCAAGGAGTACCTTGGGTAGAAATATAAGTGAATTTTGAGCCAGTAGACATCATACACGTATGATGTCTCATAGGCCAGATTTTGGCCAATCAAACATTTGAGTATACCTCAGAGTCCTAGAGTATAAAAGAAGTCCCTAGCCAAAATTTCATTGCATTTGGAGCTCAATTGAGCTTGTAAAGGTCAGAAGATAGATCTACACAGATTCATGCTTATAATGATCATAACTTATCCAAAAAATATCCAAATTTGAATTTTGAAATTTGTTTAGAGTTGCCCAAGTGATAAAGATCCTCTAGAGTAAAAATCACTTGATTTGGCCACGGTAGACATCACACGCATATGATGTCTTTAGCTTTAATTTGGAGGTAAAAAATCACATTGAGCTTCTAGAAGTGTCAAGCACTATAAAGTAAGCTTAGTGACCAAGTCTCAACAAATTTGGGTCACAATTGGTCAAGATACAAGCAAAAATCCTCGATCCTAAAATTGTTTCAAGTGCAGTTCACCAAAACTGCTCTAACTTTTGATAGACAAATGTATGGCAAGACAAGCTAGAAATGCTAAAATGCCAATATATCCACATTTTGACACAAGCCTAGCTACATTTCCACCATGGTTGTACCCAGATGAACATGAATTTTATAGAGGTGGATATTTGGTTAATGAAGGACCACTAATACCTCCACCAAACACGAGAATTCCAAAAAGCGAGCCACCTGGATTCATTTCTAGAGCGATAACGAGAGATGAAATGATCACAGAGATGGCAGACATGACTCCTCAAGTGAATCTGCCTAATGGACCAATCTCCAACAGAACGACTAGTCCCTTTAAAGAAGAACTTAGGCATGGTAGAACGCCTGAAGCAAGAGAAAGATTGGGAGAGTCTATGGTTAGACTTGTAGATAATCCCCGAGTTAGACCATCCCACATCCAAAAATGGGTAAATAGGTGATACTCAAGAGATAAAGATCCGAAAGGTCACATAGAGGCTTTCAGAAGAGTAATTAGAGCAAAGGAAGTTTTGGATTTTGCAACACAATTTGCAGGATTTGGGCTGACTCTGCAAGATGACGCAGCTACATGATTCGACTCAATGGAAAGACGGGATTTTGAGACTCTAGAAGAGTTGTTTGAAGAATTCATTGAAGAATTATCACAAAAAGGCATAGCTCACAATACTATCTCACAAATTCACAGATTCAAACAAAAGGAGAGTGAATTAGTACAAAAAGAAACATTACGATTCAAGAGATATGTCAAGTTCTATCCAAGAGCGAAATGTCCTACATAAGCACGATTAATGGTGATCTTTATCCACGAAATGAGACATGTGGGTCTTCAGAAGGATCTGCATATGATAAGGAGCTTGACGCTAAACGAATTAATCAAAGAAGCTCTTTATCTGGTGGATAATTGTGAAAAATATAAAGAAAACAATTGTAAGAGTCAAGAGGATGACACATCCTTTCAGCTTAGTGATTCATAGATAAGTGAGTCCATTACAAAACCAAGAGCACCTATCGATCAAGAAAAGTTTATCAACAAAATGGTCAAGAGGTTAGTTCCTCTTGTAAATGCTGATCCAAGGGAGCTTAAGTGGTGAAAAATTGAGAGAAAATGGACAAACCATACGAGAGAAGAGTGCTACTATGGCATGGAATATGCTAGGTGTTAGGTAAAGGTGGTGTGCCTCACCGTGCTTTGTCTGTGTCTGTCGGCAAATGTCTAGCCGCCCACATTTATCTCCTTATTCTTTATACATACAAAGAAGAAGGTGCTCTCACTCATTCTCACATTGTGCTCATACAGTGAGATTTGGGAGCTCCACCTCCATCATGTATACTCTCTCTCTCTCTCTCTCTCTCTCCCCTTCTCACTATCCACATATGCACCACATTTGCACACTCACAATGGTGATGTGCATCATCTCAAAATTCTGCTCTGAATTACAGCAAGTGCAATAGCAGCATCAAGTTTATGCTGCATTTTTGGGTCGAAACGGAGGTTTTTGGCATATCTCTCACACTCGGACGTGGATACATGTGATCCAACAGTCTATCCTGAGGTTTTGGCACATTTCGCACACATTGGTCATATAAAAAATTTGAAATTTTGAGTGCTTTTTTTTTGCAGCAGCCTGTTAACAATCTCGACATATCGAGGTTTTGCAGTTTGATTCCTACAATGTAGAGAGTGATGCAGTTTGCATCTTTGGCTATGTATGGCACACTGTGGTGCTATTTGAGAGAGAATTCACCTTGTTTTTGCTTATGCAAGTGACACTTTGGGATGTGACTTTTGGATGGTTACACATTCGGATGCGGTTTCATACGCATTGTTTAACCGTGTGGGGCATTTCAGAGAGTTTTTTTTGCACGGTTTTGTGCAGTTTCATACCATGTATCCATTAAGGGGATACAGTTTGAGCTAGCCATAGATGCAGGTAGTAGGTTTATAGGTTTGTAGTATTTTTTGGACAAGTACACGTCCATAGAGCGCATGAGCCAGTTTGCCAGGCTTTTGGCATTGCACATAGACCATTGGTGGATTTTTCTACTGAGAGAGTGTCTATTGTCATGCATATTTGGTGAGAGTTTTTGAGTTTTTTCTCAGTTTCCAAGGGAAACTCTATTGGATTTTTCCCAAGATTTCTTGCCATGGTTTATGTGTATTCGCAGTTTGCTCTCTAATGGTATAGTGGTCGATATATTCCCACTTTGACAATGATCGAGTGTTTACTCTCACTTTTGATAGGTTTTGTCAGTTTGGACACAATTTGGTGTTCTTGTACCCACTCTCGCAGGAGTGAGGATTTGTGTATGCTTGTGTGGCTACAATACAGGCTAGTCACAAGTTTCACAGGCTTTTTGCAAATTTTTGCAGGTAGTTTCTCTTGTGGGACGTGTTTTGAGCTAGTTTGATCTCTACTTGCGTATATGGTTATGTGCTTTATGATCGGTTGAGCAGTTTGTCCCAGTTTATGCTTGTTGCAGAGTTTGCAGATTGTGGAGTTGTTTTATGCATATGTGAGCATTGATTTTAATGCGATTGATCATGCTTTTGATCATTGTGTAGTGGTCGAGTTACCTCCCACTTTGTTTGCCATAGTTTTGGCATGGATATGGAGATGCTTCAGGTTAGAGGCGGTTCTCTCTCACAATTGCAACTGACATGTTGGCACTACGGCCACGATGGGCATATTAGATGTTGTTGCTTCAGGTGTATGAAGTAGTGGAAGAGGCAGATGCATGGTGCTACTATGAGGACAGATGCTAGAGAGTATGCATGTGACGGGCATATCACTTTTGAGTCTAGCTTGCCTTCAGACTACTTTGTGTCTTGGGATAGCACATTGTCTATGCGTTTTCTATTAGATGAGCATGCACTTTTTCACATGATGCCACGTTGTGATTTGTTTTGCTCTTTCTCTAGTGGGAGACTTGGTTGTGTGCAGTTTGCTGATGGTTCACCATATGACATAGAGGGTGCTGGAGATTTATGCATGTCCTTGCCTAGCAGTGCATTGCTTATGCTACAAGATGTACGTTATGTACCAGGACTAAGTCAAATTCTCATTTTAGTGCATCAATTGCAGGGTAGTGGATATTGTGTACTACTTGGAGAGTGGTCATTTCAAATGCATAGGGGATCACTGGTGATAGCCAAAGGTGCTAGGAGTGGTATGATATATCCTTTGCATATTTGTGAAACTCAACGCGGTGTAGTCTCTGTGTATTTACAGCCATGTTTGGAGCAAGAGACGAGGCGCGTCTCTTTTGCGGATGAGCTGCATGGAGAGCATGTTGTACATTTGTCTTGTGGTGACATTCACGCAGACAGTGGTATCTCTGGGGATGCACAACTTTGTTAGTCATCAATTGAGGTGACATCAATTGAGCCAGAGACTGATGCATTATTGTATGATATGTCTGATACATTTGAGGGTTACAGTGTCCTTCAGACAGTTTTGTGTGATTGCAGTGGTGTGGATTTTTTGGTTTTGCAGTCATTCTCAACAGAAATACCTTTGCTAGATGATGTTGACATGGTGATGCATAGTCAGGTGGTTCATGATGAGGATGCATATGACACTGAGGTCCGTGACAGGGATAGGTTGCCACACATAATGCATGTTTCAATGACTTTTGAGTCTCTCATGTCTGACCTTTTGGTCTTGAGACTTGATCTTGCTTATGCGGCTGGTGCATTTGCAGTGGGAGTTGTCAGCCATGCGATGACTAACACTGGCATTGTGCATTGTGGAGCCATGCAGGTCGTCACTCGAAACCTAGATCAAGAGTGTCATTGTAGCTCTAGCCCTAGTAGTATGCATGTTGCATCTGCACTACAGATGCACTCACGTGTTTGGAGTGAGCCAATGGGCATAGGTTGAGATCCGTCTTCTCTCACCTCTTGTATATACTAGTTGTAGGCTAGTCTTCTCGCCACTTATCAACACACATCCTTTAGTGGGAGAATGCTAGGTAAAGGCGGTATGCCTCACCTGTGCTTTGCCTGTGTCTGCCAGCGAGTGCCCGTCGGCCACCCACATTTATCTCCTTATTCTTTATACATACAAAGAATAAGGTGCTCTCACTCATTCTCACATTGTGCTCATATAATGAGATTTGGGAGCTCCACCCACATCCTGTGTACACTCTCTCTCTCTCTCTCTCTCTCTCTCTCTCTCTCTCTCTCTCCACACACGCACCACATTCATTCACTCACACTAGGGAGGGGTATGTACAACCTACTCCAATAGCACCTCCTCCACCTAGATACGCTATGGGAAATGCGCCGGGTCCAGTAGGAGTTGCAAGGCCACAGCTTGTCTTCAGACAAAAACCTCCAATGCCAGGTGCTAGAATGCCTATAAACATGAGATATACACAAATGATGGAAGCATCTAACAAACAAGCGCTAGTACTGGCTACAATGTAGTATAAAAACCAAAATAGATATTTCCCTTTGAAGCAACAGAAGATGAGAGAAACACATAAAATGGTGAGGCCGGTACAACCTTCACCTCTTGCGTTTTGACTTGAAGAAATAAGGTACAAGATGGAAAAAAGGACATTGCGGCTCATTGTAAATAGAGGCTTATCTAGGTCTGAGCCTTTTTACAACCAAGAGGAATTGGAAGAAGAAGCTCCTCAACTAGAGATAGATTGTCACAAAGGGCATGATAATCACTTGGTCAAGCAATGTCCTCATATGGAGATCACTCAAGTAAATTCCTATTCTGTTGACTATGGAGTCATTCACTTGATTATCGACTGTCCAAAAAACCCAAACCAAGTCAGAAAGATGACAACAAATATCTCACGAATAGTTCAACTACCCAGTAGCTCAAAAAATAAAAACATTGTACCAGTTCAAGTAGTTACAAGAGTGAAAGCTCAAAAGGAAGCTACTGAGAACCCAAACACAGAGAAAATGGAAACTGATGTGATTCTAGAGATAGGCGAGTCAAAGACGGATACACCTAGTAAAAAAACCAAGAGCAAACGGAACAATTGGAAAGCTAGAAGGAATAGGATGAAATCACGTAGGGAACGAGATCAAAAATCCCTAGCTGAGAAGCTTACCCTAGCTGAAGAGTAGATAAGAAAACATGAAGAAAGGGTTGCACCTTCTCTTATACAGATGTCTCAACCTCTAGAAGAACCATTCACAGATGAGAAACCGAGAAGTGCTAGTTCGGAAGGATCAATATGTTAGAAAATATGACGTAGCTAAATAGATATTTGAGTAGATTACTTAATGGAGAGAGATAGATTTCACACACAAGAGATTATAGATTAGAGAGAGAGAGAGAGAGAGAGTACACACGATATACATGGTTCACCCAATGTGAGCTATGTCCACGGGAAAGTAGCCACTCAATGGATTTAGTACTTCAAAACTAGAAGTAGGTTACAAAGGGATTATACCCTTTTGGAGATCCCGCCTTGCTTCACTCTCACCACCTCACACCCACCTTGTTGCATCAACTTCACACTATCAAATGTGTGTAGAAATGGCCTCCTTTTATAGGCAAAAAGGGTTGCCCTCTCTCATGAGAGGCAACCATGTGTAGACGTCCTTATGTGTAGACGCCCTTATGTAGATAAGTTCAAATCGGACCCTCCAATCCGCTCATGTGTTGCCCTCTCTCATGAGAGGCAACCATGTGTAGACACCCTTATGTAGATAAGTCCAAATCGGACCCTCCAATCCGCCCATGTGCGGCCGCCCTTGAGAAGACAAGTCCGCTTTTAAATTCAGCCACCGGCCATTGACTACCAGCCACCGGCCAACCAGCCAACCGACCGATCGTTTTTCAACCACTTTCCGGCCACTGTCCGACCATAATATTCAGGTAAAAAGGAATATTCCGGAGTGAAAATTTTGGTTTTCGCCGAGTGATTATATTTTCCGGTGATTTATTCTTCTTCGCACACAATGGCTTCTCCTGATAATGGGGGCCTTACAAATGTGCATTTTTACCACAGAAAATTACAAGGGGTAAATCAGGCTCCATACTTAACAATCTCCCACTTGGAGACTTACCTCCAAACCAAACCTGTGACTGCTTTCCATCCTAGATTCTTATCCTTGAATGAAAATTGAAGATGAGCAAAAGCTCAACTTCTCCTTGTTGACCACCTTTGTAAACATGTTTGTAGGATTTTCACTTGTATGCACCTTTCCTAGCTTTAGTTGTCCCTCTTCCAAAAGAGTGCGTATAAAGTGATATCTGACCTCAATGTGCTTTGTCCTTGAATGAAAGGCTGATTTCTTTGCAAGATGGATAGCGCTTTGGCTATCACTGTACAAGACACAATTGTCTTGTTTGTATCCAAGCTCTTCTAAGAATCTGCGAAGCCACAGAATTTCTTTGCTTGCCTCCGTCATTGCTACATACTCTGCTTCCGTGGTAGAAAGTGAGACCGCTTTTTCCAGCTTTGAAGCCCAGCTTACTGTTGTGCCTCCAATCGTGAAGACATAGCCAGTAGTGCTCCTTTGAGTATCTTTGTCACCTGCCATATCTGCATTAGCATGCCCTTCTAGAAAAATATTAGTTCCTCCAAAATACAAAGCATTTGTTGTTGTCCCTTTTAGATACCTAAGTATCGACTTCACAGCTATCCAATGCTCTTTACCTGGGTTGTCCATGAACCTACTCACAATTCCCACTGCATGTGCAATGTCTGGCCTTGTCCAGACCATAGCATACATTAGAGAACCTACCGTTGCAGCATATGGAACTTTAGACATATAGGCTATCTCCTCTTGTGTCTTTGGACACATATCCTTCGTTAGTTTAAAGTGACCAACCAAAGGTGTAGAAACTGGTTTTGCATTTTGCATTGCAAACCTTTCTAGTACCTTCTTGATGTAATCCTCTTGAGATAGCTTTATTGCCTTCTTCGTCCTGTCCCTTGATATTTTCATACCAAGTATCCTCTTTGCAGCACCTAAATCTTTCATTGAAAAATATTTAGACAACTCCTCTTTTAGGTCTTTGATGTCCTGCATGTTAGCACTTGCAATCAGCATGTCATCAACATACAACATTAGGATGATGAACTTCCCATCTCCCAAATTCTTCGTGTAGACGCAGTGATCCGAGTTGCATCTTGTGAATCCATGATCCAACATCCATCGATCAAACTTCAGGTACCATTTTCTTGATGCTTGCTTTAAACCATACAAGCTCTTCTTTAATCTACGAACCATTTTCTCCTTACCGGCTTTCCACCTTTGAAATATGAAAAACACATCAAACTTATTCTTCATGACATAAACCCATGTTTTTCTAGTCGCATCGTCTATGAATGTTACATAGTACAATGAGCCACCAAGTGATGGTGTACTTGCAGGACCCCAAACATCAGAATGAACCAGCTCAAGTTTTTTATTTTTTCTTTCATTTCCTGATTTTTGAAATACTACCCTCTTTTGTTTACCATAAACACAATCTTCACAGAACTCTAAGTCCACTTCTTTCAAACCTGGTAGAAGCTTCTTTATTTGAAGGATTTGCATTCCTTTGGCACTCATATGCCCAAGCCGATAGTGCCACACCGCACTGTCAACTTTTGTAGTTGCTACACAAGCTAAAGGTTGCGTGTTGATAGTACACAAGTAAAGTGTACCGACCTTTTCTCCCTTGGCAACCACCAAAGATCCCTTTGAGATTTTCCACCGTTTGTTTCCGAAAGCAATGTTGTGACCTTCATCATCCAATTGTCCTGTAGAGATCAATTTTTCCAAAGCGAAGGAACATGCCTAACATCTTTAAGCTTCCATTCATTTCCGTTAGCGGTTTTGACAGAAACTGTACCTTTGCCAACAATCTCACAAGCTTCATCATCTCCCAAGTATACATACCCAAAATTACCTTAGGTGTAATCTTGGAAATGTTGCTTGTGTGGTGTCGCATGGAATGAAGCCCCGAAATCTACTATCCAAGAATTAGACACATTGTCTAATGAGAGAATAAGAGCATCTTGATCTACTTTACCTGCCACATTGGCCTCCGATGTTGGCTTGTTGTCTTGAGACTCAGTCTCCTTCTTCTTCTTGGACCAACAATCCTTCTTGACATGGCCCTTCTTGCCGCAGTTCCAACATTCAAGAATTGACTTTGTGCGTGACTTGCTCCGCCTTGAGTGATCACGACCCTTTTGGTTTTAGAACCTCTCCTTAGGCCTTCTTCTTGTTTCCACTAACAGTGCAGCACTTGATTATTCTCCTGTGCTTCTCCTTCGTATTTCCTCGCTTAGGAGAACACCCACAACATCATCAAACTTAAGAGTATTTGTGCCAAAGATAGAATTACTTACAGCCATCACAAGGCTGTCCCAACTATCCGGTAGAGATGATAGTATAAGGAGAGCTCGCACTTCATCATCGAAATTAATTTTCACCAATCGAAGTTGACTTATGTTTGTGGTAAAGTCATTTAGGTGTTCTGCAACTAAACCATTCTCTGCCATCTTTAGATTGAACAAGCGCTTCATGAGAAATACCTTATTGGATGCCGATGGTTTCTCATAGAAGTCATCAAGTGACTTCATCAAGTCCTTCGTGGTATTCATCTCCAAAACATTGAAGGCCACCATTGACGCCAAGCTTAACTGGATTGTTCCCAGTGCCTTTCGCTCAAGGACAATCCATGCTTCATTTTCCATCGTTGCTGGCTTCTTTGCAAGACCGCCTAGTGGCGAAAAGAGGTCCTTCTGGTAGAGATAGTCTTCAATCTTCATCTTCCAATGTTGGTAGTTTTTGCCGTTGAACTTCTCAATCTTGAGCTTCCCTTCCTCCGCCATTACTCCCACTCAATTCAAGGAATCCTTTCCTTGACATACCTTCGCTACGAGCAAACCTTGCTCTGATACCAGTTTTTGTTATTAAATATGACGTAGCTAAATAGGTATTTGAGTAGATTACTTAATGGAGAGAGATAGATTTCACACACAAGATATTATAGAGTAGAGAGAGAGAGAGAGAGAGTACACATGATATACGTGGTTCACCCAATGTGGGCTACGTCCACGGGAAAGCAGCCACTCAATGGCTTTAGTACTTCAAAACTAGAAGTAGGTTACAAAGAGATTATACCCTTTTGGAGCTCCCACGTTGCTTCACTCTCACCACCTCACACCCACCTTGTTGCATCAACTTTACACTATCAAATGTGTGTAGAAATGGCCTCCTTTTATATGCCAAAAGGGTTTCCCTCTCTCATGAGATGCAACCATGTGTAGCTGCCCTTGTGTAGAGAAGTCCAAATTGCACCCTCCAATCCGCTTATGTGTGGCTGCCCTTGAGAAGACAAGTCCGCTTTTAAATTCGGCCACCGGACATTGACTTCCAACCACTGGACTACCGGCCACCGGCCAACTGGCCAACCGACCGGTCGTTTTTTGACCACTTTCCGGTCGTCATCCGGCCATAATATTCCGATGAAAAGGAATATTCCGGCGTGAAAATTTTGGTTTGCGACAAGTTATTCTTCTTCAGGCACGACAGCTTCTCTTCATAATGGGGGCCTTACAAATGTGCGTTTTTACCACAGAAAATTATAAGGGGTAAATCAGGCTCCATACTTAACACAATATTGGTAGAAAAGGTCAATGAGCCGTGAGAAGCCCTCCTAAAAGGCTATGAAACACAGCTCAAAAACAACCAAACCCAAGAACAGAGGTGGAGGACATATCCATATGAGAAACTAGAAAAGGACAGGCTTGAAATGAGTAAGAAAATGATAAAAACAGTCCAAGCCTTACTAGAACCACAAGTTGGAAAACCTGAGGGTATGATTCTTGTCCCACCTACACCAATAATCCCACCAAACCAAGAACAGAAAGAGCCAAATTCTAGTCACGAGCATAGAGAAAAGCTCAAGAACCAGCATCAAAGATAGTGTTAATACCATGGATAACTCTTCCGAGAGATTTCACATAGCTATACCTGACAGTTGTAAAGAAATAGATGGTCTTGATGAATTGTGGAAACAACTTAGAGAGCTCAATGAAGCAAGTGAGCTAAGTAGACAAGTAAAAAGACCATATTAGGTATTTTGGTAAAAATCCCACATTATGGGAATCTCCAAATTGACCAAATTCATGTAATGTGGGAATTTCCAACTTAAAGTGGAAAAAAAGGAGACAAACTTGTTGATAAGATAGAGTGAAAATATTATTGGATTGTGGTGTTGATAAACACCAAAGTCAAGAGGATGAACAAAGCATAAACTTGAAGAAAGACTCTTTATTAAATAAAATAAAGAAAGGTTGATACAGCTAGAGATTTTGTTTATAAAATTGACTCTTATAGTCACAATATAAGCTCTGCATAATCTACTCCAAATTTGATGCCATATCCAAATTTTGATCCAAGCGTGGTTGATGTGCATGAGCAAGACTTGCTTTAGCTTTTAGAGCATGCCTTTCTGGAATCTTAATGCTAGAAAATGGTCCTTCTTTGTTGGGTCTCCCCATGACCAAACAATTGCATCTACCATTTCCCACACTTGTGGATCCTTGCAATTGATAGCCCAAAAATGCTTCCTTGCAATAAGTGTAAGCTTGAGTATCCGTCATCCCACTCTTTCTTGCAATATTGAATCAATTTATTTTTTGTAGTTTGGTGATGTAGGCTCGTTATCAATTTTTGATAAAGCCATTGCGAGCCAAACTGGATAGATTTCCGTGTCACTTGGAACTAGCATAACAAAGTCACCTTGGTGCACATCAGACATAGGGTCAAACTCTTCCCTTGGTCTATCTCGTTGAGGACCACAAAAATGATCATTCAACTCTTCAAAGCCTAGGAATCTTTCTGCTCCTTGTTGGAAGCTCATTGTAGTGGATTCTAGGTGACAAGAGTCCTGAGTTGTTGGCCAAAAATTTTCATCCAAGCCTCCCTCTAATATGGTTGCTTTTCCAAGATCTTCAATCACCTTACTCCAGTAACCTATCACAGGTCTATAATAGCGTGGCACATTTGAACCATTCCCTAAATTTTGCCAAAACTTAATATAATTATTCAACCCTAAAATCGCTTCTTCATGAGCTTTGACATATTCTGCCATTGGCACCAAAGGTGGATCTCCATGTGGCAACTTTGGATTTCCTTCTATATCTATTTTCCAAAGGTGAATACTTCCACTCCAACTTGATACGCCTACATGTGCCTTGTACTGCATCATTGGTGTCTCATCTTGCATAAAAAACCTGAATTGAAGTGGTTTGGAATGTCCAACAAGTATCTCTTGTCCATCACAAAGATAACCATCATAATACTGCTTGAAATTGGGGACCTTTTCAAGCAAAAATGGGGCCGGAGATGAAGACGAGCTATTTTCTAATGTTTCCATCAAGTGTGGAAAAGTATATGTTTGTGTAACTCTCAACTTCTCTGAAAACTTACTAAACATGGCATCTCTATCCTCATGTGTATGCCCAACCATAAAAAATCCTAGTTGTATGGGTTTGAAAACACCCCTTGCAACAAGCATTGACAAATAGGCAAATAAGTATCGATTTTTGTTTTCCCCTGCACAATTATCCAATTGTAGTAACAAGTTCTCCGCCAACTTGAAAAATGTTGACCCCGATTCTGCTTTTGTAGCTTTTGATGGTTGCACGATGGGCTCTTTTCCATAACTTAAGTTGTGGTGGTCTAAAGCATCCCTTGAGTTCAAATCATGTAGTAGAGAGATACTACTCCTTGGTAGTCCATTTGTTGCTACATCACCAAGAGGATGCTTATCTATCCTCTCTAAGTTATGTAAACAATTAGCAATTGAGCCAATAGAAATATTTGGATCAACTAGCCACAAACCATCCAAGACAAAGTGACCATAATGACCTTCTCCATGGCCATGAGTGATCATACCTATCAAAGCCACCTGCAAATTGTATCATGAATCCACACCCTTAGGAACAATGCATAATCTAGGAACGGCAGTCTTCTTTTGATCCATCTTATCATGGATTATACAAACATACTTTTGTGGTTGAGTTTTGAATATGTGCTTCATGCATAATATAAGCTCCTACAATTCTTATGTTGTGCCATGTGAACTTCTCTTTCTCTCAAGAGAAGAGCTCTCGCTTCAAGAGAAGGTTTAGCTTCTAGCCTTGCCTTGATTGAACTACAGACACTGCACTTAGAGAACTCACTTGTCTTTGTTAAAGTGACATGTGAATACTCTTTGTTCCAAATTCTACCAAAGAAGATTGGGATAACTTCTTCTCATAGCCCATTTGGTCCAATGTTGTGTTGATTTCGCTTAAAATGTCAACTTGTTTGTACATTGATGGAATCACTAATTGAGTCTCTCTTGAGCCATCTAGTAGCGTTTTGCTTCTATGTGGCATCTTTTCAGAGTTGTTATCCACAAATTCATTTAATAGTGCTATTGATAAACAAGTATGTTGAAGTCCCCTTCTCAATATACATGTGTTACCATGCATATATTGGCACACACCATTTTCAAAATTTTCCTTGTAGCGGTAGAATGATTTATTTGGTATTCCATGTAGCTCATACCATGCTATGCAGCAAACAATAGAGCCATTTATGTTGAATCGATATCGCGTCTTCTCATCTTTCTGATAGCACATATAGATAGAACATCATATGCATAATTTGTGCGTGCTTTTTGAGACTCTCACCAAAATTCTTGTCGTAATTATTGTCACCAAATCATGATCTGCAAACTGACAACATTTTTTTCCACAACAATCAATGCATGAAACCCTTTGAATTGACTCAGCTAAAAGATAAATAGTAGAAGTTGGTACTACTTTCACTTTTTGAGTCCTGTTGATAGAACTATATCATCTCTTCCTTAGCAAAGGGGTATCAACACTACCATCAAGTTTTTTCAGAGCATTATCATCATTGGATACATCCTCACATCTAGTATGCATCCCATCAACAGGAATAAAGCGTTGTAGTGGGCTCCCATCCAACATGGTTGTCTGTTGGATGGGCCACTTTAGCAAATTAATGCTTCCTACTTCAGGCATATTCTCACTGATTGCATTCTTCCTTTCAATACCTACATCCACAAATTCATCACCAAGTACCTAAAAATTGACATAATGATGTTGAAATACCTACAATATGGTCCCTGCATTCATTAGTGTGCATCATTGTGTCATCCTTTAAAAGGACCCTTTGATTTCTCCAAGATTCTAGTATTGACATTTCAAACTCTGTGCTTGTAATAGGTATTACATCTGTAACTAGAGGATCAAGATGATCCCCTTGTTCATCACCAATGTAGCTTTCATTTGTGTCAATTGTGTTGCCATTCATTATGGATTTCTGCAAAAGAAGCTTAGGCCATTGGACAACACTCCAAAGTGATCTTTGGAGAGATGTAGTATCCATTGTAGAAAAAGGGAGGACCACATCCTTCAAACATCCCACCACTAGTATAGATACATTTCCTTGCCCTTTCTTTGTACCACCACAAGTGGAATTGGGATTTGTTCTACACATACAACCAATAGCAACAATTTCATTATCAAGTACCATATGCACTTTCTCCCCAAATTCAAGTCCATTCTGTAAGTTGAAAAGAAACACCTTGTTAAGTTCATATTTATAGATAAATTCTCTTTGAATAAAAATGTATAAGTTACTATATTAGAGGATATCTTGGACAGGTGGTGGACCTAGTTCTAATGGCCAGTGTCCAAAGTGCTAGTTTAGGAACTTTCTTCTCAATTATTTCCAAGGATCTCTTGCTTCTTCCAATGGAAGTAAGGTTGGACAAGGGGGGATCTTGAAACCAAAAGCCCCTTTCTATATGAGGTAAAGCTTGGAGAAATGGTGGACCTAGCTATGATGGCTATTGTTTAAAGTGTTATTGTAGGAACTTTCTTTCCAATGTCGAAGTATCCCTTGCTTCTTTCAATGGAAGTAAGGTTGGACAAGTGGTGGAGCTTGAAACCAAAAGTCCCTTTTTCTATATGAGAGTAAAGCTTGGACAAGTGATGGACCTAGTTTTAATTTCCAATGTCCAAAGTGGTATTATGGAACTTGATTCCCAATGTGCAAGTATCTCTTGTTTCTTTTAATGGAAGTAAGGTTGCACAAGTGATGGATCTCAAAACCAAAAGTACCTTTCTATATGAGAGTACAGCTTGGATGAGTGGTGGACCTAGTTAATGTTCAAGGTGAACTATTGTAGGGCCTTGGTTCTTAATGTCCAAGTAGCCCTTGCTTATTTTAATGGAAGTAAGGTTGGACAAGTGGTGGAACTTGAAACCAGATGTCCCTTTTATATATGAGAGTAAATCTTGGACAAGTGGTGGACCTATTTTTAATGGCCAATGTCCAAGGTGGTGTGGGAACTTGGTTCCCAATGTCCGAGTATCTCTTGCTTCTTTCAATGCAAGTAAGGTTGGACAAGTGATGGATATTGAAACCAAAAGTCCCTTTCTAAATGAAAGTAAAGGTTGGACAAGTGGTGAACCTAGTTTTATTGATCAATGTCCAAGGTGAACTATTGTAGGGCCTTGCTTCTCAATGTCCAAGTAACCCTTGCTTATTTTAATGGAAACAAAATTGGAGCAATGGTGGATATTGAAACAAAAACCCCCCTGATTTATTTGAGAGTAGCTTGGACAAGTGGTGGACCTAGTTTTAATGGACAATGTTCAAGGTGAACTACAATCAGATAAATCCAATGGTTGGAGAAGTGGTGAATATTGGACCAACTATAATAGAGTATAGCTTGGACAAGTGGTGGACCTATAAGTTTTAATGGAAAACATAGGACAATTTTAAGGCCTTACTTCCCAATGTCAAAGTAGCTCTTGCTTGTTTCAATGGAAGCAAGGTTGATAGTAGGGCCTTTCTTCTCAATGTCCAAGCAGCCCTTGCTTTCTTCAATGGAAGCTTGGAGAAGTGGTGGATGAAGTTGTCAATCTTGAAACCAAAACCTCCTTGCTATATTAGGGCGTAGTTTGGACAAGTGATGGACGTAGTTTTAATGGCCAATGCTCAAGGTGAACTACTAGATGAGCTAGTAGCTTCCTAAAGTCAAAGAAGTACTTGCTTCAACAAGGACAAGTGGTGAATCTTGAAACCAAAACCCCCTCCCTATGTAAGACTCTAGATTTGAGAAGTTGTGGAACTAGCTTTGATGGGAAATGGCAAAGATGTACTACAAGAATGCAACATTGCTTTTTAATGTCAAAGTTGAATGAAAATAGGGTTGGAGTAGTGGTGGACCAAGTGGTGGATTTTCAAATAGAAGACACCTTGCTATATTAGAGCATGGCTTAGAACTGTGGTGGACTCAAGATTTGGGGCAAGGTCCAAGGTGAATTATTGCACAACCTAGCCCTTGCTTCTCTTGATAAGCAAGATTTGACAAGTGGTGAAATTTGAAACAAAAACCCCCAAGCTTGCTACGATGAGAATAGCTTTGAGCAAAGCTTGGATATATTGTGAATATGATCAATGTCCAAGGAAAATTTTGAGTTCTGAGCTCCAAAATAGAGTCATTTTCCACCACTTATTTGTGTTAATTATCCTTGGTGAGTTGTGAAAGCAAGGAACGAGACTGGGCTTTAGATACATAGCTTATCTAAGCTAGACCACAATTGAGAAAGTGGAATAGGGTGGTGCAACAAGAGGTAAAAGTGGGGTTTGGGGCAGTACCCCAAGCGGGGTCAAGGGGCAGCATCCCTTGTGATCTGATATGTTTTCTTCACAAGTTCTTATATGTTAAGGTTGGCCAAGTGGTGGATCACGGGTTTCAGTTTCACTGTACAAGAAACTTTAAATTTAGGTGGGAAAGTTTGAATTCAAGCGGAAAAATTCTAGCGGCAAAATATGAACTAGAGCCTGGTAATTTGAATTTAGGCGAGAAAATGTAAATTTGAATTTTCATGGGAAGTTTGAATTCACTTTGTTCAAAATTTCAATGAGGTGGATCTAGGAGACACCAACCATTGCATCTACCTTCCAACACTTGGTTAGAATGGCCAAGTGGTGGATGTGAGGTCAAGGGAAGAGTGCTAAGAATGGACAAGTGGTGGATTTAGGGTCTATTTATCCCATACACTTTATTTAAAACTGGAAGGTGGTGGATATAGAAGACACCAACAACTACATCCACTTTTCAAGACCTGGCTACAATGGCCAAGTGGTGGATCTAGGATGTACCTTTTTCAAATACTTTATTTGAAGTGTCAAGAATGTATTTATATATCATGACTTGCTTAATGGCAAAGTGGTGGACCTTTAGAAATCATTAGAATGGCTAAGTGGTGGATCTTGGATGCACCCACCTACCAATAGTGTTTTAGAATGACCAAGTGGTGGATCTTGGATGCACCCACATCCCAAGACTTGGTTAGCATGGGTGAGTGGTGGATGTTGGATGCATCCACCTTCAAGACATGGTAAGAATGGCCAAGTGGTGCATCTAGGGCTTACCTAGCCCCCATTTTTTGTTTCAAATTGCAAGGTGTTGGATGCAGGAGAAACCAACCATTGTATCCATCTTGCAAGACTTGGTTACAATGGCCAGGTGGTAAATCTTGGATGCAACTACATTCAACACTTGGTTAGAATAGCTAGGTTGTGTATCTAAGGGCTACATATCTCACACACAGTTTAAAAGTGGAAGCTTGTAGATTTAAGGGACATCCACCATTGCATCCACTTTCCAGAACTTGCTTAGAATGGCCAAGTGTTGGAGTTTGCATGCACTCACCTTTTAGGACTTGCTTAGAATGGCCAAGTGGTGCATATAAGACCTAACTTTTTCACACACTTTTTTAAAAATTGCGAGTTTAGAATGGTTAAGTGATGGATCTAGAGTCTACTCATGCCACAAACTTTGTGTAAAATAAGAAGTGTTATGATGGCCAAGTTTTGAATACACTTAACTCTAAGACATGGTTAAAATGGCCAAGTGGTGGATCACCCACCTACCAATACTTGGTTTAGAATGGGAAAAGAGGTGTCTGTATGGTCTATGTTTCCTACAAACACTATTTAAAATTGATAGATGGTGGGCATAGAAGAAACAAACCATTACATCCATCTTGAAAGATTCGGTTAGAATGGTCAAGTGGTGGATCTTAATTGTAGCCACCTTTAACACTTGGTTAAAATGGCCAGATGGTGGATTTAAGGTCTACATATTGCACACACTATTTAAAGTGGGAATTTGATAGATGTAGGAGAAACCAACCATTGCATCCACCCTACAATATTTGGTTAGAATGGCCAAGTGGTGGATCTTAATTGTAGCCACCTTTAAAACTTGGCTTGAATGGCCTGATGCCACCTTGCAAGACCTAGTAAGAATGGCCAAGTGGTGGATTTTGGATGCAACGACCTTCAAGAACTAGATATAATGGCCAAGTGGTGGATCTAAGGTAGACTACCTTTTTCACACACTTTGTTGAAAGTTATAAATTGGAGGATTTAGGACACACCAATCGTTGCACCCACCTTCTAAAACTTTGCTAGAATGGCCAAGTGTTGGATCTTGGATGCACTCACCCTCTAGTACTAGGTTAGAATGGCACACTAAGGAATCTAAGATCTACCTATTTCACACACTTTATTTGAAATTGCAAGGTGGTAGATATAGGAGACATCAACAATTGGATCCACATTTCAAGCTTTGGTTATAATGGTTGAGTGGTGGATCTTTGATGCACCTACTTCCAAGCTCTTAGTCTGAATGGACAAGTGGTGAATCTAGGATCTACTCATCCCACAAACTTTATGTAAAATTATAAGTCTTATGATGGCCAAGTGTTGAATGCACCTAACTTTAATACATGGTTAGAATGGCCAAGTGGTGGATCATGATCTACATATTCCACCTTCAAAAGTTGGTTAGAATGGCCAGGTGGTGGATCTAAGGTCTACATATTGCACACAATTTGTTTAGAATAGGGAGTTGGTGGATGTAGGAGAAACTAACCATTACATCCACCTTGGAAAGACCTGGTTAGAATGGCCAAGTGGTGGATTTCAGATGTAATTTTCAAATTGGCTAGAATGACTAGGTGGAGGATATCAAGTCTACCTTTCTCACACACTCACACACTTTGTTGAAATTTGTAAGTTGAAGGATTTAAGAGACACCAACCATTGCGTCCACCTTCCAAAATTTGGCTAGAATGGCCAAGTGTTGGATCTTGGATGCTCTCACTCTACAGGACTTTATTAGAATGGACCACTGGGCAATTTAAGGTCTACCTATTTCATAAACTTTATTTGAAATTGCAAGGTGGTAGATCCAGGAGACACAAACAATTAAGTCCATATTTCAAGCCTTGGTTAGAATGACCCAGTGGCGGATCTTTGATGCACATACTTTCCAAATCTTAGTTTGAATGGCCAAGTGGTGGATCTAGGATCTACTCATCCAACAAAATTTGAGTAAAATTACAAGTCTTATGATGGCCAAGTGTTGAATGTACCTAATTCTAAGATATAATTAGAATGGCCAAGTGGTGGATCTACAATCTATCTTTCCTGTAAAACACTATTTAAAAATTGATAGATGGTGGTCGTAGGAGAGACCAACCATTGCATCCACCTTGCAAGATTTGGTGAGAATGGCCAAGTGGTGGATCTAAATTGTAGCCACCTTCAAGCCTTGGTTAGAATGGCCAGGTGATGGATCTAAGGTCTGCATATTGCATACACTTTGTTTAAAATGAGAAGTTGGTGGATGTAGGAGAAACCAAACATTGTATCCACCTTGAAAAATCTGGTTAGAATGGCTGAGTGGTGGATCTTGGATGCACTCACCTTGAAAGATAGGAAGATGATGGATGTAGGAGAACCAACCATTGCATCCACCTTGAAAAATCTGGTTAGAATGGCCAAGTGGTGGATCTTGGATGCACCCACCTTCAGGAATTGGCTAGAATGGCTAAGGATCTAAGGTCTACCTTTCTTACACACTTTGTTGAAAGTTGTAAAGTGGAGGATTTAGAAGACACCAACCATTGCACCCACCTTCCAAAACTTGACTTGAATGGCCAATTGTTGGATCTTGGATGCACTTACCCTTTAGGAGTTGGTTAGAATGGCCCACTGGGGAATCTAAGGTCTACCTATTTTACACACTTTATTTGAGATTGCAAGGTGGTGGATCTAAATCCACATTTCAAGCCTTTGTTATAATGGCCGAGTAGTGGATCTTTGATGCACCTACTTCCCATTTCTTAGTCTAAATGCTCAAGTGGTGGATCTAGGATCTACTTATCCCACAAACATTGTGTAAAATTACAAGCGTTATGATGGCCAAGTGTTGAATGCACCTAAGTTTAAGACATGGTTAGAATGGCCAAATGGTGGATCTATGGTCTACACCCACCTACCAATACTTGGTTAGGATGGCCAAGTGGTGGATCTATGGTCTATCTTTCCTATAAATACTATTTAAAATTGATAGATGGTGGACGTAGGAGAAACCAACGATTGCATCCACCTTACAAAATTTGGTTAAGATGCCAAGTGGTGGATCTAAATTGCAGACACCTTCAAGACTTGGTTATAATGGCTAGGTTGTGGATCTAAGGTCTACATATTGCACAAACTTTGTTTAAAATGAGAAGTTGGTGGATATAGGAGAAACAAACCATTGCATCCACCTTACCAGATCTCGTTAATAAGGCCATCTTGGATGCACCCACCTTCAAGAATTGGCTAGAATGGATAAGTGGTGGATCCAATGTCTCTCTTTCTCACGTACTTTGTTGAAATTTGTAAATTAGAGAATTTAGGAGACACCAACCATTCCACCCACCTTCCGAAACTTGGCTAGAATGGCCAAGTGTTGGATCTTGGATGCACTCACTCTACATGACTTTATTAGAATGGACCACTGGGAAATTTAAGGTCTACCTATTTCATAAACTTTATTTGAAATTGCAAGGTGGTAGATCTAGGAGACACAAACAATTAAGTCCATATTTCAATCCTTGGTTAGAATGACCCAGTGGCGGATCTTTGATGCACATACTTTCCAGATCTTAGTCTGAATGGCCAAGTGATGGATCTAGGATCTACTCATCCCACAAAATTTTTGTGAAATTACAAGTCTTATGATGGCCAAGTGTTGAATGCACCTAACTTTAAGACATGGTTAGAATGGACAAGTGGTGGATCTATGGTCTATCTTTCGTACAAACACTATTTAAAATTGATAGATGGTGGACATAGGAGAGACCAACCATTGCATCCACCTTGCAAGATTAGGTTAGAATGGCCAAGTGGTGGATCTAAATTGCAACCACCTTCAAGACTTGGTTAGAATGGCCAGGTGTTGGATCTAAAGTCTCCATATTGCACACACCTTGATTAAAACGAGAAATTTGGTGGATATAGGAGAAACTAACCGATGTATCCACCTTGAAAAATATGCTTAGACTGGCCAAGTGGTGGATCTTGGATGCACCCACCTCTAGGAATTGGCTAGAATGGCTAAGGATCTAAGGTCTACTTTTCTTACACACTGTTGAAATTTGTAAATTGGAGGATTTAGGAGACACCAACCATTGCAGTAACCTTCCAAAACTTGGCTAGAATGGCCAACTGTTGGATCTTGGATGCATTCACCCTCTAGGACTGTGTTAAAATGGCCTACTAGGGAATCTAAGGTCTACCTATTTCACACATTTTTTTTGCAATTGCAAGCTGGTGGATCTAGGAGACACCAACAATTGGATCCACATTTCAAGCCTTGGTTATAATGGCTAAATGGTGGATCTTTGACTTACTTCCCAATTCTTAGTCTAAGTAGCCAAGTGGTCAATCTAGGATTTGTGCATCCCACAAACTGTGTAAAACTACAAGTGTCATGATGGCCAAGTGTTGATTGCATCTAGCTTCAAGACATGGTTAGAATGGCCAAGTGGTGGATCTACGGTCTACACCCACCTACCAATACTTGGTTAGAATGGCCAAGTGGTGGATCTATGGTCTATATTTCTTATAAACACTATTTAAAATTGATAAATGGTGGGCATAGGAGAAACAACCATTGCATCCACCTTGCAAAATTTGGTTAGAATGGCCAAGTGGGACCTTAATTGCAGCTACCTCCAAGACTTGGTTACAATGGTTAGGTTGTGGATCAAAGGTCTACATATTGCACACACTTTGTTTAAAATGAGAAGTTGGTGGATATAGAAGAAATCAACCATTCCATCCACCTTACTAGAACTGGTTAGAATGGCCAAGTGGTGGATCTTGGATGCAGCTACCTTCAAGAATTTTCTAGAATGGCTAAGTGGTGGATCTAAAGTCTATCTTTCTCACACACTTTGTTGAAAGTTGTGAATTGGAGGATTTAGGAGACGCCAAACATTGCACCCACATTCCAAAACTTGGCTAGAATGGCCAAGTGTTGGATCTTGGATGCACTCACTCTCCAAGACTTGGTTAGAATGGCCCATTAGGGAATCTTAGGTCTACCTATTACATGCACTTTAGTTGAAATTGCAAGGTGGTGGATCTAAGAGACCCCAACAATTGGATCCACATTTCAAACCTTGGTTAGGATGACTGATTGGTGGATCTTTGATGCACATACTTTCCAAATCTTAATCGGAATGGCCAAGTGGTGGATCTAGGGTCTACTCATCCTACAACATTTGTGTAAAATTACAAGTCTTATGATGGCCAAGTGTTGAATGCACCTGACTTTAAGACATGATTAGAATGACCAAGTGGTGGATGAGTGGATGCACCCACCTACCAATACTTGGATCATGGATGTAATCACCTACCAATACTTTGTTAAAATGGCCAAGGGGTGGATCTAAGGTCTACATATTGGACACATGTTGTTTAAAATGGGAAGTTGGTGGATGTAAGAGAAACCAACAACTACATCCACCTTGTAATATTTGTTTAGAATGGCAAGTGGTGGATCTTAATTGTAGCCACCTTCAAAACTTGGTTAGAATGGCCAAGTGGTGGATCTAAGGTCTACATATTGCACACAGTTTGTTTAGATTAAGAAGTTGGTGGATGTAGGAGAAACCAAATCATTGCATCCACCTTGCAAGACATGCTTAGAATGGCCAAGTGGTGGATCTAAATTGCAGCCACCTTCAAAACTTGGTTTGAATGGCCAAGTGGTGGATCAAAGGTCTACATATTGCACACACTTTGTTTAGAATAGGAAGTTGGTGGATGTAGGAGAAACCAACCATTGCATCCACCTTGCAAGACGTGCTTAGAATGTCCAAGTGGTGGATCTCAATTGCAGCCACCTTCAAGACTTGGTTAGAATGGTCAGGTGGTGGATCTAAGGTGTGTATATTGCACACATTTTGTTTAAAATGGGAATTTGGTGGATATAGGAGAAACCAATTGCATCCACCTTGGAAGACCTAGTTAGAGTGGCCAAGTGGTGGATCTTGGATGCACCCACCTTCCAAGAATTGACTAGAATGGCCAAATAGTGAATCTAGTATCTACTTATCCTACATAATTTTGTTTAAAATGGGAAGTTGGTGGATATAGGAGAAACCAATTGCATCCACCTTGGAAGACCTAGTTAGAGTGGCCAAGTGGTGGATCTTGGATGCACCCACCTTCCAAGAATTGACTAGAATGGCCAAATAGTGAATCTAGTATCTACTTATCCTACATACTTTATTTAAAGATTCAATGTGATGAATCTAAGATACACCAATAATTGTACCCACCTTTCAAAGACTTGCTTAGAATGGCTGAGTGGTGGATCTTTGATGCACCCACCTTTCAAGGCTTGGTTAGAATGGCCAAGTGGTGGATCTAAGATGGATACAATCTTGAAAATATATTTCAAATGTTTTTTTTTTAAGGATTCGAGATAACCTACCTTGAAAAAATTAATCTAAATGACTTACAGGATCTAGGATACATCTACTTTGGTTATCAAATGTCTAAATTGGACAAATATTTGATTTTAAAACCTAATAGTCTTGAAGAGTGTAAATAAAATATTATGTGTCAATTAAGTTTTATATGCTTTCAAAAAATTATTACATTCAATGTGTCATTATAGATTCTAACTAGTTATTTGTGTTTTCCTTGGTTTCAGAGAAAAAATAGTTCAAAAACAAACATCTATGATGGTTCTTGATAATGTTGACTTTGCAAGTGATGATAAGAAAACATGGTACTTAGACGTTTATGGAGTGCAAGGTGCACAATTTCATAAAGTGCATGTCTTTATGGCTAGTGACAAATATGAGAATAGATCTGATAATCTAGGGTAGGCAGTCTCTGCAAGTGTTTCAACAGTTGAAGGACATCCTGACATTAAGTGCATTAACGTTGGGATACCTGGAAATTTTGAATACCAACTATTGGAAAATTTCTATGTCGTTGAAAAAATGGTCAAAGATAAGGAAGAGACAATGTTTTCACAAGGTTGGGATGTTAATGAAGATTTATTTTATATCACTGCAGATAGGCTACAAGATGAAATTATTATTGCTTTAAAAGGAAAGCAAGTGAAGGATAAGAAATCAAATAAGAAGACCATAACCAAAAAGGCAAGGGGTGTTACAATAGCTGGTGCTGCAAATGTAGATAAGGCTATTTTGAGATCAAAGGACACAAGCAATTAACCCTTATTAAGGTTTGTGGAGCTTGATCGCTTAGAGAACGAGGTCCAAAAAGCAAATAAAAGTTCTACAAGAGGCATGGAAAATTATTCGGCATACTTCCCTTTTATGTATAAGGAGTACGAGATTCCTGTCACTCATTGTTTTCTTGCTCCATATCATTATAATTGTCGTCAGCTAAAGACTGATCAAGTACAAAATTGTATGCTCTTATTTGGAGCAAGTGCAAGTCGGACTTCATCATGTGCTTATCTAATTCCTGTGAAGAATTGTCGCCAAAAGTCTAGAGTTCCAATGACACGTACTGAGGTAGAAGAAGAAAGACTTGTTGAAATACGAGTTTTGGATCATTGATGGGGACAACACTCAATTTATGCAGCCAAAATGTTAAGATTTCAAGAAATGGAAAAGCATGGTGGCTCCCAGGATCTAATACAAGTTTATGAGAAAAGAAAGGTCCGGATTTTTGTAGATCCATCCCCACAAGTTGCAACAGCCATATCAGCCATAGCAAATGAGGCAGCCAAGGTGCTATATGTTAAGCAACCTTATAGTGACATTATCAAGCATCTTTGCAGTCAGTGGATATTTCAAAATGCCCATCACGTCCAAAAATTGGAGAAAAGGAAGGTGCAGAATCTCGCACACCTTGGGATGTAAGTTTTCTTTTTCTTTCTCTTTCATGGTTATATACTGAGAAAACAAATGAAATTCTTATATTTAATTTTTTTTGGTTTTGCACGCATTTCTCAAAATGGCAAGGATTTTTTATGGTGCATCATTCATCACCAAACAAGCTCATATGGTTACTTACTCTGATCCTATTATGATCGATGGCTGAAGATCATAGAGCAATTAGAGAGAGAGAGAGAGAGAGAGAGAGAGAGAATAAGAAGCCAGCGGCGGCCACAATTTTTAGATATTTGTGTGGTCTAGACGAAGATGAAGTAGAAAAGATTCAAACAGAAATAGAGACTAAAATGATTGTTTTGTCTAAGGGTACAAAGGACACACCTAGTGTAATGGACATGACTGATCGTATCAAGCAACTGAAACAATACCAAATTATTCAAGGTGAGTTGCTTGAGCAATTCAATGTGCTCAATGAGGAAGATCCATGTGAAAATTGAGAGGATCTTTCTACCACATACAACATTAATGCTATTGTTTACTCCCATTTCTTGACACTCTGTGATACTTGGCTGACATCACAACTACAACGTTGTCAGGAGTTTTTTGGAGCAAGGGATTGCGCATATGTACATACCCATGCATGGTGCATCAAATAAAGTATTGCCCATTTTCCAGAGCCAGGTGGTTACGTGGGGCCCACATGTGTACAGGTAGGACACCATGTACATAGTGCATCGATTTTCATCGTTACTAGTACCATTGTGTTTTTCTACAATAAGGAGGAGTTGGTAGCGCGTAAAACTTCTCGAGGAAGCTATCCGCGGGCCGACGACGTGAGGTCAGCAGGTGCGTCAGATGGCATCTAGTGGCGTCAGGAGGGCGAACGAGGTCAATATTTGCACGCAGATGAGGACGGACACAACGTGGGTGTTTGCTTGTGAGAATTATGCAGAAAGGTCATCATGAGGACCTTTTTTTGGGGCCACTTCACGTGGTGGCGAGATGCATTATTGGAAAAAAGCTGAGTGCCAGGTGTGCGAATGATGCAAAAAGGTGACAACTATGCACTGCGAGGTCAGTTTTTGGCCTGTTCGGGGTCCGTTTGAGGTCATCTAAAAGGCCAAGGGTGCCCAACTAATAAATCTAAGTGTGGGAACTGAAAAAACAGAGAGAAGACCAAAAAAAACGTGGAGAAGAGAGGAGGAACAGCCGCAGGTGTGTTTTTTGGGTTTTTGGAGCCTGTTTTGGCCGTAAACTGCTCATCCGATGTCGGATTTGAGCACTTTGACATTGTAGACTGGGGTTTTGGGCCGTTCCAGACGCGATGGCGCTGTCCATTTTGCCAAATTCCTCACTCTTTTCCTGCTGTTTTTCTGTGTAAGTTTCTCCTATGAGCGAAGTTTCTGCTCTCGTTTGTGATTGTATCTGGTATCTTTTACCCTTATTGTGTGAGCTGTTTGCCCCATTGGTGTTGGCCCAAGCTCAATTGTATCTAAACATCAGAAATTCTCCTCTTTTGAGCTGAGTTTTTTGGGTGTGTGTGTGTCTGTGTGGAGTGGGCAAGTGGATAGTCTCTCTCCTCTCACTCCAGAGATGTGTTCCCTGTCTCGGCCAGGTGTGTTGTGTAAGCCGAGTGGTGCCCCATAGTGTGTGTGTGTATCTTCCCAAGAGTGTGTGTCGGGTCGTTATAGAGGCGCTGTGTGTGTTTTCATCCCGCTCACATTCTTTTGGTGCCCCCACGGAGGATATTCTTCGAGTACCTTCTGCTTCGAGCTTCGGGATTGCAGATTACAGGTTGCAGATTACAGGTTACAGGTTACAGGGACAGGTGCAGGTACAGGTGATTCACACAGGTACAGGTAGCCGGAGTACAGTGATATACTAGCAGTGATGTCACTTGCAGTTGTTGTGGGAATGCATCACTTGGCGCCTATTTGAGCGCATTGTCTGCTGGATTGTACGTTACTTGTGGAAACTGCCATTGTACGCCTTTGTGGAGCCATATATGGTTTTATTTGGCAGTCCCAGCCATTTCTGAGACTTGGTCTGGAAGATAGTCATTTCTGAGACTTGACTATACGCGATTTGCATTAGCTTTCGTGTGAGGGTCGATAGCGTGAGGTTTTTATTGAGCTGGGGGATTCTCAAATGTGGAGATCCTTTCAGTGATACAGGTAGCTGGAGCACCCTTTTCGTGACCTCGCCATAGGCTATGTACTAGTGAGTCCTACTTGATGCTCGGGTTCTATTGTTGACAGTTTATGCGTACATAGACAATCTATATTTTGGGTTCCTACTGCTCTACTTCTGGGGAAACTCTGTCGAAATTTTCCCAAGTTATGATGGCTGGTTTTTTGGTATTTTGAGCCATTTATGCTGTTATGCTGCTGAAATTTTGGCAAAATCAGAGGTTGAGTCAGGCGTGCCTTCTTGGGAGCTTCATGGTTGGCTTTAATGGATGATCAAAATGGCCCTCAGTTCACTCCTTTTCATTTAACTCAAAGAATTCAGATTAATGTTCATGTGTCCAGGAAGATCTTTTTCCAGCAGCGCATAGTCTTTATGTTTGGGCCAAGAAGATTGAGAGAGATCCTGGAATGTCCTTTGCCTGTTGTAATTCCGATGATCAACTATGAAAACTCATTTGATGTGCATGTGTTTGTTCTCATCTAAAGCTGAGCTCCATTGAGGTTTCTGGGGATTGGGTAGTAAAAAGTTTTGGGTTCTTGCACGTGTGTTCGAAGGGGTTCTCAAAGCATCATAATTTGGGTAGCCATGGCTTTCTCTTATCCCGAGTTTCATGGAAGAAGTGATGAAGATGTGGAAGAATTTTTGGAAAAGATGGAGGTTGCCTGCATTAGCAACCAGATTCATGACCCTACGCAAATGTTACGCCTTCTCCAAATTTGTTTGAAGAGTGATGCACGAGCTTGGTCCAAAGCATTTGAAGAGGAGTTGCGTATGGCTGATCCACCTATAAGATTGAGTTGGGACAATCTAAGGCATGGATTGGAAGTGGAGTTTGTGAAGATAGAAGACCCTGACAAAGTGTGGCAAGAAGTACAGGCTTTGGTGCAAAAGGAAGGTGAGCCAGTAGATGCGTACATACGTAAGTTTTCATTGGCATGGGAGCGAATGTGCAAGGCTTTAGCACCACAGGTACCCCCGCCTGACATGATGAAGAAGGACAGGTTCTTGGCTGGTCTTTGGGAGAATATACGTTGGAGAGTGGAGCTAAAGAAGCCTAGGACATATGAAGATGCACTAGAGGTGGCAAGGAACAAAGAGTGGAAGTTGAGGAAAATGAGCCAGTTAGGGGTGGAGTCTTTGCCAAAGAGGTCTGAATTTCAGCCTATGGACTCGTTACAAGGTCGCATGTCAGGGGTTCATCATGAACCAGTGGTTCCTGTTACTACTCAGGTTATGCCAGCAGTGGTCACTACAGCAGTGCAAGATGATGGCCTAAGGCAAGACATGAGGCAAGTGGTTGATCTGATGAAGAATCTCAGCCTAAACATGCTAGGTCAAGTGGGAAATAATCGAGGTCGAGGGCGGTTTGCAAATCAGCCAGGAGGTGAAGAAAGACCTAGGAATGGTGCTGGACAAAGTAATAGTAGGTTTTGGAGGCAGACGCCCACATGTTATAATTGTGGAGAGTTGGGTCACATCAGCCCGCAATGTGATAAGCCACCAAGGATGGGGGGAGACATGTATCCATTGCCAAGACAGGTGCTAACTAGGTCAAATGATTATGGCATCGAAATTAAGGGAGACGAAGGAACCAGTGGACTGACCCAGGAAGAAAAAGGGAAGACAAAAGTGCTAAGTGTAGTCACCTTGGAGAAGGCATCAAAGCTAGAGGATACATTAGTGATGCCTATTGGAAAGAGGACCACAGAGGAAAAGGAAGGAAGAAGTGCCCCAGGTCCTAGTAAGAAGAAAGGAAAGAGCCATGAAGGCGAGGATGTCAAGGCCAAGAGGAAAAGGAGAGCTCGTCGAAAGTTTCATGTTTCAGATTTTCCACTAGGGGATGGGCAATTAAGCTATGACTTGAAGGAGGATCTGACGAGCAGGAAGGCAGATGTTACTTTTGGGCAGCTTATAGAGATGGTGCCTAAGCTAAAGCGACAGTGGAAGAGGATGGTTAACCCAATGGAGAAAGAGCCAGAGAGAGCTTCAGTGAAGGTGTTGGCAATGGACGAGCTACCAGACATTTGTCCAATAGTAGATGTGTGGCATAAAAGGAAAAATTTGGGACAAGGTTATGTGGATGGCGGAGCCCAAATATGCGTCATAACACACTCATGCGTTGAGAAGATGGGTCTCACAGTGGCTGGGGTGTCAGGTTTTCGGATCAGATTGGCAAACCATCAAAAAGTAAAATGCTTGGGTGTTGTAAAGAGCTTAGAAGTGGAGGCATATGATGCAAAGGCAGTGGTTGATTTTCATGTGATGCCAGCAGGGTTGGGAGCATATCCTATTATACTGGGCAGACCATGGTTACGTGCAGTGGGAGCTGTTCAAGATTGGCGACATGGTACAATTAGCCTCTATGGAAAGACAGGTACCAAGAAGCTTTATAATATGGACACAAGGAAACGATTAGAGGAGCTTTATGAAGATGAGGATGAGTCTAGTGATGAAGACTCTTCCACGGTGACAGATGAGGATAGTGATAGCACTACCAGCAGTGATGAGGATGCTGATGTTGCATTTCTTTTGATGGACAAAGAAATCCAGGAGATTGGTTTAGTCGCATTTGCGAAGGAAGTTGAAGATGAAAGTGAAGGGCCTTATGAAGTGATTGAAGGGCTGATGCAAACCAAGGTTGAGTTTTCAAAGAAGCAGGAATTGATGACACAAATGATCAGTGGAGACCTCTCAGCTATGGAGAAGGAGATATATTTGTACATGCAAGTCTATGCCAAAGTAATTGATGATTTTCTTGATGGGAGGTTGATAAATGGCATCTCTACAGGTTTTCCTTGGGAACCAAGTGAAAGTTTGATTAAGCTTTTGATGCAAGGAATGCCAAGTGTTTTTGTGTGGGATCCAGGTGGAATGAGCATCTACTAGTGTTACTGCTGCTGAGCATGAATGCTCTAGCAGGCTAGGGGGTGGGCAAATTATGTCAGGAGTTTTTTGGAGCAAGGGATTGCGCATATGTACATACCCATGCATGGTGCATCAAATAAAGTATTGCCCATTTTCCAGAGCCAGGTGGTTACGTGGGGCCCACATGTGTACAGGTAGGACACCATGTACATAGTGCATCGATTTTCATCGTTACTAGTACCATTGTGTTTTTCTACAATAAGGAGGAGTTGGTAGCGCGTAAAACTTCTCGAGGAAGCTATCCGCGGGCCGACGACGTGAGGTCAGCAGGTGCGTCAGATGGCATCTAGTGGCGTCAGGAGGGCGAACGAGGTCAATATTTGCACGCAGATGAGGACGGACACAACGTGGGTGTTTGCTTGTGAGAATTATGCAGAAAGGTCATCATGAGGACCTTTTTTTGGGGCCACTTCACGTGGTGGCGAGATGCATTATTGGAAAAAAGCTGAGTGCCAGGTGTGCGAATGATGCAAAAAGGTGACAACTATGCACTGCGAGGTCAGTTTTTGGCCTGTTCGGGGTCCGTTTGAGGTCATCTAAAAGGCCAAGGGTGCCCAACTAATAAATCTAAGTGTGGGAACTGAAAAAACAGAGAGAAGACCAAAAAAAACGTGGAGAAGAGAGGAGGAACAGCCGCAGGTGTGTTTTTTGGGTTTTTGGAGCCTGTTTTGGCCGTAAACTGCTCATCCGATGTCGGATTTGAGCACTTTGACATTGTAGACTGGGGTTTTGGGCCGTTTCAGACGCGATGGCGCTGTCCATTTTGCCAAATTCCTCACTCTTTTTCTGCTGTTTTTTTGTGTAATCTTCTCCGGTGAGTGAAGCTTCTTCTCCAATTTGTGATTGTATCTGGTATCTTTTACCCATATTGTGTGAGCTGTTTGCCCCATTGGTGTTGGCCCAAGCTCATTTGTATCTAAACATCAGAAATTCTCCTCTTTTGAGCTGAGTTTTTTGGGTGTGTGTGTGTGTGTGTGTGGAGTGGACAAGTGGATAGTTTCTCTCCTCTCACTCCAGAGGTGTGTTCCCTGTCTCGGCCAGGTGTGTTGTCTAAGCCGAGTGGTGCCCCATAGTGTGTGTGTGTGTATCTTTCCAAGAGTGTGTGTCGGGTCGTTATAGAGGCGCTGTGTGTGTTTTCATCCCGCTCACAACGTGTTACAAAGAAGATTGATTTTTCAGAAGAGGCAAGAAAGTATATCCAATGGACAATCACATTGTGAAAGACAAACCAGATTCGCTTCCATGGTCTATATATGTTGTCAGTCTTCAAATGGAGGGAAGATCTTACTTAGAGCGCCATCTAAACAATCCTATCCCACAATCCCTATAGGATTGTGTATCTTGGACAACACACGTGATTTGGAGAGCAATCTACAATGGTCAATTGAAAGATTCAAAGATCTCATAGATGGAATTATGGCTATTGTAGGTGGGTCAACAGAACCACAATGTGTGATCCTTTCTTTGTTGAATAATAAAGACTATGTGCAGTTACAGTCTGCTTTGCAAAGTATGACAAACATGGTCAAAACACAATTTGTTGGGTGATTGTACAATGTAAAGCATTTGGAATTTACTGGTGTTATAGAATTCTTCACCACACTTGTGTTCTCGAACAAGAGAGATGCCTTTGAAGGACTTATTAGGTCTTCAAATTCAGGGACACAATCCATAATACTAGATGCAGGACACCTTGATCTAGATTTTGGAAGTGTGAATCAATTGTCAGATGTCGAGTTTCTACAACTCAAGAAGGAGTTGACAATCAAGTAATGCATTCAAAAGTATTGTAAACAAGATTTCAAGCTTATTGACATGTTCAGTGATGGCTACATAACAGAGTCGGAATCAAGCAGAAAAGGGAAGTGTTATGCCTTGTGGACAATACTGACAACCAAAGAAAGCTTAAAACAAGACTTTTGAGCTTTGCAAATCAGCATGTCAATGTCAAAAGGGCAAAACTTTGAAGTGATCAATTAGATCAGCCCATTGATGACCATGGAGTATCAAATACGTAAGGATCATCAACAAGTAAGACACACATATCAATTACAGACTTTTTGAACCTTGAAGCAAGTATGAGCAAAGCTTCTATACCCACTTGTCATGTAATTAAGCTATTTATTTTGAAATAAGTTTGAAATCTTCTTTTAAACATGTAATGTTAGTTTCATTATGTATATTGTCAAGTATATTAATCATTAATTTAAGATCTTTGACTTTATTTTTGCTCAAAAGTATCATGCAGTGAACCTTTTCTTAATAGTATAAAATTGTAGAAAAGATAAATCATTACTTATTACATCAATAATTTGAAGTAACATATCTACTAGAAAAAATTCAATATATGTAAATTGGCATACAAAAAATTGATTCTTTACTATGTTGAATTGATACTTCATGACATATAAAACTTAACTAAAACATAGTCTACAACGTTTGACATTTTTTAACCAAAATTTGTTTTTAAAAAAATTATTGCAGACTCAAAATGATAAGAGATATTAAAAGACAATGTCTTTCACAGTATGTGTGGCATGATGATCCTCTTGTTATACAAACTTTTCCCATTCCAAAGAATAAAGTCTTTGAGATAAGTGGTGTTATCTTTGAAGTACGAGCTTCAAATATACAAGGAGCTGCTTATGGGCTTTTTGTGCATACATGTCTTTAAAAGGGTACAACTATTCTCTATTATGGTGGTGATAAGTATTTCCATGAGACATGGAAGAAGTTGTGCAAGATATCTTCAAGGGAAACTAGGTACTCACTTCTGGAGGATCCAAATGTCAATTGTGTGGATGATGAGATATATATTGTTGGTGACGTAAAAGATGGAAATTTGGCAGGGTATAAATAGTACTCGAGTATGAGCCCAAATGTATGTTATACTTTTGATCCCAATTTTCCACCTTGGCATAAAGCCACCACAACACAAATTAGCTTGGATAAATGTGGCTATGTTTATGTTGAAACCCTACGCCACATAGAAAGTGGTGATGAAGAGCTTCTTGCAGAATATGAATTTTCATGATATCACTCATATCTCATGATAAAGTCCCTTATATGAAAGTTATTGATAATCTATTTGTAACCGACTCATTATTATTGAGTATGTATCATGATAAATGATGTGAGTTGTGATGACATTACCATGTTATGCAATGAATACTTGATTTCATACAGAAATCTGTTCCTAGAGTGATATTGGTTGAATTTCACAAGAAATGTTTTTGAGCTAGCATAATAATGCTCTATTTGAAAGTTCATGTATCATGTTAAACATAATCCGTACAAGAATTTGTATCTCATTGTACATACTTTATCAGAGCATAAAATTATGCATTAAAAATTTATGCAATAGTTCATTTCGAATGCATTTTTTATTTTGTATCGTTAAGAATATCCCAATAGTGGATTTTGGATGTACCAAACCCTTATAAAACTTGTTTATAATAGCTAAATGTTAATTAAAGGATGCACTTTTCCATCCATACCTTGCTTAAAGTGTCTTAATGGTGGATTAGAAATTTCTTTGCTCCTCTCAAGAACTTTTTTAGATTGGACAAATGGTGGATCTAGGATGCACCCATATTTACACAATGTTCTTTGAATGGAAAAGTACTAGTTTATTGAGTGCACCAACCACCCTTTCACAACTTGTTTGGAATGTTTGGTTTAAGATGCTACCACCTTCTAAGACTTGTTTAGAATGGCCAAATGGTAGTTCTTTAAGTTTCACTCATTTGTCTTTTGGTTACTTAGAAGAGCAATGTTATGTGTATAAATTTCACCTCCCATTCTAATAGCTATTGAGAATGGCCAAGTAATGAACCTCATATGCACATTTCCTTTAAAAAAGTGTTTAAAATCGTGAATTCATGGTATATGAAGCATCTTGCCTTCCAAAACTTGTTAAGAATGGCCAACTGGTGGATCTAAGATGCACAAAAGCTTTTAGAATAGATTGTTTGGAATGGATTTATCCACTAGTATGGATACATTTCCTTGCCCTATCTTTATACCACAACTAGTGGAATCTTCAATTGTTCTACACACACAACCAGCACAAACAATTGCATTGTCAAGTACCATGTGCACTTTTTCCCCAGACTCAAAGTCCATCCTAAAAATTAAAGAAGGTTAGAAAAGTTAAAGCTTAAAACCACAATAAACATATTACAGTGGACTATAAGTTAGACAAGTGATGACGATTGACACCAAATAATCCATGTTCCATCCTAAAAATGAAAGAAGGTTAGAAAAGTTAAAGCTTAAAACCACAATAAACATATTATAGTGGACTATAAGTTAGACAAGTGATGGAGATTGACACCAAATAATCCATGATACTTTAGGTTGAACAAGTGGTGGAGATTGAGACTAAATAACCCATGATACTTGTGGTTGGGCATATAATGGAGCTTGAGAGCAATGAATCATTGACACTAGGGATGAGATATTGAAGATAAGAGAGAAGATTATGGCCATGCAATGTGTCTAGCTCTTTTTTTATGCTTCAATGGAGTTTATCTTGGACAAGTGGTGGAACTAGTGGCTCTCTACACTTGAATGAAATATAGCTTGGACAAGTGGAGAACCTTATGGATCTCTATGCTTCAATAGAGCATAGATGGTAAGTGATGGATCTTATGGTCCCCTATGCTTGAATGGAGCATAGCTTGGACAATTGGTGGACCTTATGGCTCTCTATGCTTCAATAGACCATAGATTGAACAAGTGGTGGACCTTCTGGATCTCTATGGTCAATTGTAGCTTAGCTTGGACAAGTGGTGGACTTTGGGGTTGTATATGCTTCAATAGAGCACAGTTTGGATAAGTGGTAAACCTTATGGTCCTCTATGATTGAAGTGGAGTATAGCTTGGACACATGGTGTAGCTTATGGATCTATATGTTTCAATAGAGCTTAGATTGGTGGACGTTGTGTCTCTCTATGATTGAATAGAGTAGAGCTTGAACGAGTGGTGGAACTCATGAATCTCAATGCTTGAGTAAATCATATATTGGGCAAGTGGTGGTGACTATATTATGGTTCTCTATACTTGAATGGATCATAGCTTGGAAAAGTGGTAGACCTTATGCTTGAATGATCCTCTATCATTGAATGGAGCATAGCTTGGAGAAGTGGTAGAAATTATGGTTCTCTATGCTTTAATAGAGCCTACATTTAGTGGTGGACCTTGTGGATCTCTATGCTAGAATGGCACTTTGCTTGGACACGTGGTGGACCTTGTGGCTACCTATGGTGGAATTGAGCATAGCTTGAACAAGTTTTGGATTCAATGGCTCTTTATGCTTCAATAGAGAATAAATTGGACAAGTGGTGGACCTTATTATCCTCTATGCTTTAATGGAGCATAGCTTAGACAAGTCATGGACCTTATGGATATCTGTCTTTCAATAGAGCAGAGATTGGACACGTGGTGAACCTTGTATCTTTCTATGCTTGAATGGGTTAGTTCCTTGGACAAGTGGTGGATCTTATGGCTCTATACCCTTCAATAAAGCGTATACTAGACAAGTGATGGACCTTGTGTTTTTCTATGCTTGAATCGATCTTAGCTTGGACAAGTGGTGGGTCTTGTGGCTCTCTATGCTTGAATGGAGCATAGATTGGACCAATGGTGGGCCTCATGGCTCTCTATGATTGAATAGAGCATAAAATGGGACCTTATGATCCTCTATGCTTGAATGGAACATAACTTGGACAATTGGTGAATCTTATGGCTCTCTATGTTTCAATAGGGCATTTATTATACAAGTGGTGGATCTTATGGTCCTCTATAACTCAATAGAGCCTAGCTTGAACAAGTGGAATGGAAAGGTAGTGAATCTAGGATGCATTTTTTCTCTTACACCACCATGTTTAGAATGGTCTTGTGATGGATCTTGGATGCACCAAACCTTCCTTAATTTGTGTCAAAAGGGCAAGTACTAAATACAAGATGCACTTTTCCTTCTCACACTTTGTTCAAAGTGGCTTGGTGGTGGATTAAGATTTCCCTTACTCTTCAACAAGAACTTGAACTTCAAACCTCCAAGTGATGCATCTAAGAAACAATATGTGTTCTATAACTTTTTAGAATGGACAAGTGGTAGATCTAAAATGCAATAAAGCTTCTATAAGTTGTTTAAAATGGTCACATATTGTGGATCAATGATGTGATAACTGTTGAAAAATGTTTGTGGTGGATTTAGAATACACTCACTCTAGTAGAAGCCATTTAGATTGGCCAAGTGGTGGACCTTGGATGGATGGAAACTTCAACAATTATGATTGAATCTTTGATTGAGCTAATATCTACTCTTCCATGATTGAGCTAGTATCTACTCTTCCATTTATTTCTAGATTGGCCAAGTGGTGGATCTAAGATGAGTACTAGTCTTCCGCAACTTGTTTTGATTCAATATATAGGATTCAAACCACCATTCAAAACTTCATTAGAACGACTTTGATTTTATTTAGGATGCATCCTTCATTGCAGAAACTATATATATATGAGAAGATGGTGGATTTAGGATGCATTTCCCCTTTTGCACTATGTTTAGAGTGACCAAGTAGTGGATCTAGGATGCACCAAACCTTCTTAAATAGTTTTTGAAAAATCCAAGCACTAAAGAAAGGATGATAAGATTTCCCTTCCAAAACTTGCTTAAGGTGGCCTAATTGTGATTGCAAATTTTCTTTCTCCCCTCCAAGAACTTGTCTAGATTGGCCAAGTGGTGAATTAAAGATGCACCCATCCTTACAAAACTTATTTAATAGTATTGAAAACTTATTTAATAGTATTGATTGGAATAGATAGTGTTACAAATATCTAGGATCTACTTGGGTCATAGCCTTAGTCTTTTTCAAGGACGTAAGTAACAAAATTAGAATACTTAAATCTTAGATAGATTTACCCTCTAAGAATTTTTTTTCTTGCAAAATAGACATGGAGCAATAATTTTTGAGAAAAATTGATGATTATGTTGATGCAATAATCATGTCAAAATATCTTTCTTGTTAATATGTCATCCTCTAGAAGGCTATTGTGTGATCTTTCATTGTTTTTTGCTTAGATCCAGGGATTGAGGGTGGGATAGATAAGGAATGCTTCAATCCAACAACGATTAATGAGAGCATATTACATGTATCCCCAAAGGTCTCACTTGAAGAATTGAATCTAAATACATGAGGCCTTTTTGCTGCATCTTTCATGGGTGAAAACTTTCAATCTATAAAAGATGTGCAAGAGAGTGTTGTTGATGCAACTACTTTGGTTTCATCAAATCCCAACAAATCCATGTTGACATCAATATTGGACTTGAATGGTCTACTATTGAAGCAAAGTCAACAACCATTCAATTCATGAATCTATTCAATATGATTCATGAAGGCATATTGTGTTACGGCCAGGGTGCATCCGCTTTTTAAAGACCTTATTGAAGAGATTCAATGTTGGGAATCGGTCAACAGCTAGAGAAGCTAATATTTACCAAATGTTGAGAACACTTCAAAGCACTGCAGAGGAGATATTGCCATTTTTTGTAGTTTGGTCTCAAGAATCTTGCTATGTTCTCGAAGGCGTGAAATTATTTAGACCAGAAAATCCTCAAGTTCCAGCTATGTTTAAGCCATTGGAAAAAATATCTCTACAGTGCTTTGAATGTGATCCATGCAGAACAACTCTTGTTGATGCCTATCCATACAAATGTTGTGTTTCACCTATAAATAATTGCATATTTCCTTCAAATTTTGATGAAGAACATATGGTTGATAATGTTCTCATAGAAGAGTTACTCCCATACTTGTTGCAACTTGACGAGAGCAAAGACGTGCGTGAATTCATTGACTCTAATCGTTATGGACAATTCCCAATTTCCAATGATAATGAATACAAAGGTCTCATGGACTATTTGAAAGATCAAAACTCAAGATGGTCGTAAAAGGAGATAACCACAAATAAGCTACCAATGTTTGAGAAGCTAGGAGACCTTTTTGGCAAGCAGCAGGAGTCAACTAATCCAAGTAGGGAAAAGGAGATTAGAAGGAACTAAATAGTAAAAATAATGGCAAAAAAAAACCAATATTGAGATGATGAAGGGAGCACAATTAATATCCTTAGCAAGGAAGTTGGGTTGTGCCACACCATCATTGAAGACTGTAAGAGCTAAGGCTTTTGTGAAGAAGTTATTAAATGAGCACAATCTTCTCAAACACTAATGTACTACTCACTAGAAATCATATTGAATTTTCAATAAATACTTTTGCAAGTGATATTTGTATTTTGATTCAAAACACTCACATCATCATGGTCTCTTGCAGATTTCATCCAAATTATTCTTTGAGAGAGTATTTCATAGAGAATTTGGACCATTTCATTCGTATGAAAGAAGAAACCTCTAAGAACAGCCATGGGTTACTTTGCAAAATTTTGTGTCTTTGCAACTAAAAACAATTCACACAAAGATTATTATCTGTGTTTGAATTTTCCTTGATATTGAACCATTGGTTTCTAGACCAATTGTCACCTAATTGTACTGCGCCATTGGGTTTTAGCCAATTGTATCAATTGACTTGCAGAGCTTTAAAGTTTACTTATGTATTGAAAAATTGCTCTACTTTTATAATCACATGGTTTTTTAGTATTGTGATACCAATTTAAGATTCTTTTGGATGTCTATAGTGATCAAATGTTGAATGCTAAAACCATCAATTTTGTTTTAAAGTTTAAAAATAAATATCAACTAAATGTTTTGTGTTTCTTTTTAGATCCAAAAGAAATAAATATGTTGTTTTTAGAGTGGAATAATTCATTTGAAAGAGAAAATTCTTCTATTCAACCTTTTATGGAGCCTCATCGAAGCCATCAACCACCCCCTACTCAGTTACTACTTACCTTGAAGCAACAACGAAGGGTTCTTATCTTAGATATAGAGGGTTTACTACTTCATTCAGTTGAAATGGAACACAATGATATTGTTCCATCACAGGCCGAGCACATGCGAATTGTCAATGAAAAAGATGAAGTTTATCATGTGGTGCGCCGTGATGCAGAAGCTTTCTTGAACTTTTGTTTTGATTATTTTGAACCTTGGATATGGAGTTTCTATAACCTAACCAAAGCTCAACATATACTTGAGGTGTGCTTTCCTAGGAATTGTTCAAATTAGTTCAAGATGTTTATGAGCAATAAGAATTGCCAAAATCCAAATATTATGATTGGATATGATAGAGTTTATCATAAGAATTTGACTTCGGTGTGGGGGATGTTTGAGGTCTACATGCTAGCAACACATTATTTTTTTATGATACTCCATATAGAGTGATGTGGAATATGCCAGGAATTTATCTCATATTTCCAAAATTTTGGAGACAAACACCTGAACAATTTCAATGCTTCTTAGAACATACAATAGTTCCATGGTTAGTGGGATGGTTGTGTGCAAGAAACAAGAGGATTTATGCTTCCAATAAAATTATGAACAAGGGTAGAGGATCCTGAGACAACTTATGTCATGAATTTCTACTTGTCAAGAAGATAGTGTTGAGAGTCACATGTTGAAGTTGTTTGGCAAGGATGTAGTGACATAGATATTAATTGTACACAAAACCACATATCAATTAGAAATGGTTTTCATTGTAAATTGTTATTCAAGGTGAATATAAATTATCCATTTATCTTTCATGCAACCATTATCACATTATATTTCTCTACTTGAAGTGTACCCTATTGTAAGGGGGCTTCTGTTCTATCTAATGTGTTTCACAGGGAGTGCACATTAACATTTGGGGGACTCTTTATTAATGGAGTGCATCCTTCTTATGGGTGCTCTTTTTCTTGTTTCTTTGAGTAGAGAATAATCTATATCGTGCTCATATCTTGTATAAATGGATCCACTATAAATATTTAGGCCTCGTTGTAACTTCGATTTTTCCATTGTGAGGGCCATGCCCGGGGACCACCACCTGTACCATCTCCACATGGATACACCGTGATCTCCGACATCCCTCCTGCTTGAGGCCGACACCAAGACGGGACTCCTCCTACTCTTCAATGCCAACTCAAGGGGGTGATAACATTCGCTTTCTCTCATATGGATCCCTTTGCTCCGAAGAACCTTTGCTTACCGATCAAACTTATCAATCGAAGTCATCAGACTAACCTGGAACTCAACCCTCCATGGTCAATTGGTGGGAGTTCTCTAATTCACCCTTGGTTCAAGGTCATTGATGCTTTTTTCCCAATTAGGACCGAGCACAGCCGTCAATGTGTTCCCCTAAGGTGAGTGTATTATAATCTAAACGAATCCCTCGATCCCAAGTTGTTCCCCGTCCCGTAGATCGGAATCCCTTTTTCCCTGCACATAAAATTGGGTTCAACTTTCCGACCAGCAATTAACCCTCCAAAATCTGCCCACCCATCGAACCATTTGATAAATACACCTTCACAAGGTAGTACTATGATACTAGAAAACAATATTCCAATCATGGTGAACCAAGAATACATTTCAAGCATTTGAAAGTAGCATGCAAACTGTTGCATATCCTTGCAAATGTGCATTTATCAGGTCGTTCCCACCTTTTCTTTTATAGAATATTTTTACTTCCTTTTTCCTTTAATACTAGTAAGATTATCTAGTTATCTTCAAGCAGTCACATATACTTCTCCAGGCATATCCCTATCCTCACCCCAGGACCAGGGTATCCTGTCTCCTCCGCCACCTGAGAAGGCGGCATCTTTACATAGATTCCAATTCTTTTTTTTCTTTATCTTGTGTGGTAAAGTCTTCAAAAATAATCTACTTTAGGTTCCTTTTAAATCAATAATCCTGAGAAGAAGAGCAAAGGCCCAGCTGATAAGGACAATTGCGGAATAGCCCCTTTAGGTTCCTAGCCTTTCTAAGGTTTCTTTCCCAAATAATTTGAAGAGTTCCTTAATTAAATCACATCCTCCTCCCTTATCATGATCCCTCCATGGATCCTTTTTCCTTCCTCCTTTTGCCCGTCGGTATTAGGCCTATCCGGACTACGCCGATTTCCAGACGCATCCGCGGTTCACATCCACCCGGTCGAGACACACTCCCATTCAATCCCATTTCTAGGACAATAAATGAACCCTGAGCTCAAACATAGACCAATGATTATCAGTCCTAGCCGAAATGTACCATCCCCTGTTGTATCCCACAAGTAAACACCTGCGCTGGCCTTTTTCCAAACATGAAGACAAGTTCACACTTAAATCGCTATGTTATGCTAGGGCTATCCACGTCAATCTTCTCGGTAAATTTTTTAATCCTAGTTTAAATTTCAGATTAAGCTCCTTGAGTTATAAACCCTTAATTCCTAATTCCTTTTAATTTTCTATTCAAACAAGACCTTAAGAAAACAATTAATCTCATAGAAGTTTAAGGTTTTGTCTCTACGTAAATTTCAAGTTATCCCCGACTTCGATGAATCCCATTTTGGTCCCTTTTCATCATTTGCCATCCATGGGGCATCTCCATGGAAGCGTTGGGAGTTTTATGTTCAAGCAACACGATCACGACATCCGTGAAGCTATCCCCTTACTCCCCCCCCCCCCTTCGAATTTGCAAAACAAGCTTGAAAGCAGAGAAACTTGAAATGAACAATGCATATGATTTCTATAATGAGTTTTTTCTTTGGTGTGATCTATGCGTGGTACACACAAAACATTCAAAATGCACCAACTTACATCCTTGGGCAACTAATCAAAACTTCCTTCGAGTGCTTATGCATGAGTAAAACCCTTCTATGCATGGTAGTGTAAAAATGGCAAAGTTCCTAAGAGTGGACTTGCTAGTGTATCATAAAATATGCATGTAATAGTGTATGAATGATTAACAAATTCTTCTTTAGGAATAGATTTAGGTGTACCTTTACTACCGTGGAGAGGATTAATCAAGTGGCTTAAAGAGGCTTAAGGTTTCGGAACCTTAATGTGTAGATAGTAGGGTCTTCTCCTTGCTTTGGAAGAGTAACGGCAAGTGTATTGACGTGGCCGGGATCTTCTCCGCATCATTTTGATTGAAAACCACCAATTTGGCTATGGGAATAGAAATAGATTAAGAAAATTCAAGCTATGGAAACCTTGTAGGTTAAGAGAGAGAAGGTGAAAAGGGTAATGGTAATTTGGATTATGGTTATGGCTTCTCTTGAGGAGAGAAGTGTGTGTAGGGTGTGTATGAAGAAGGATTAGCATTGGCTTTTCATGGCTCACTATCAAGCTTGCTCTATCAATGTAAAGAGAAGTGAAGGGAAGTGAATTGAAGCGAAGTAAATCGAAGTGAAGTGAAACAAAGCGAAGCGTTTAATGAGTAGGGAAGGCTTCCTTTTAAACTTATTTTGATAAGACCCTTAACTTATCATGATAAGTTACTTTTCATATCTTGATATGCTTCCTTCCTTTTCAAAGCTTCTCCAACAAGCTACTTATACAAGAGGCTTCTTTTCCTACAAGTGGATTATGCATGAAGCTACTTTCGTACAAGTGGCTTATGCATAAAGCTACTTTCCAACAAGTGGATTTTTTAACAAGTTACTTTTTCACCTTACCCTTATTCTTTCTTTGTTTTCTTATGCAATTTTCTTTCTTGAGATTAAACTAGTATTCCATGCATTGGTTATATCCACGTTCCCATGGTGAAAACCAAAAGTGTCTCGAGGATAGCTTTGCATTGATTATATCCATGTTCCCATGGTTAAAACCGAAAGCGTCTCGTGGGTAGCTAGGATGCTTTACTTGATCGTATTCGGAAAGTCGACGGCTTAGATATTTTAGCAAGAGTAAGGGCTAAGAGGAGGACCTTACAAACTCCCCAACAAAAGAAAGAGTTTTCCTCAGCTCGAAATAAATAAGGAAGCTGGAAAATCTTCATTTTCGCACGTTACACTTTCAACTTCCTGGTAACGCTAATTTACCCTTCCTTGGCTGGCTAGCCTATATAAGGTGCAATATATTTTCAGTTTTCTTTCCATCCCTTGTCAAAATTCCTTAGGGTTTTCTCTTTACTCATTATCTTACATTATGGATCGGTGGCAAGAGCTAGTTTTATCTGTAGCCATTCCTCATCTACAACAAACAAGTGAATCCGTGAGGAGAGATTTTGTGGAGCGATATGGACGCTTGCTATTTCCTCACTTGGAAACTTCAGTAGCTCAAACCAAATGGTGCAAATTTCAAAGTATAACAAGGGTGACCCTTTGGGGTTGGGATCACTTTCGTAATAATGTCCGTTTGGCTATGGTTACTGAAGCTATGGGTTTGGGTCCTCGATATTACTGTGTGATGAGGTCAATGTATCGAGGTTTTTCAGAACGAGTCTTTTTGCTTGCTCAATTCCTTCCTCATCAAAAGATATATCTTTATCCTCACTTTGGTGTACCACTTAGAGGGCCCTTTAATTTCACACCTCATACTAGAGAGATCAGTACAACAATTTCACAGCAGCGAATCCTTCCTATTTAATGAGAGGCCTAATATGTGCCCTTCTTGTGATAGTTGCTTTTGTGATCATGCAATGGATGGGCTTATTGACCTCTAGAAAATGTATCTTTGTTATATCCCTTAACAAGTTCATCATGTTCTAAGATCTTGGTGCCTATCTTAAGTCCTTCTTTCTCTAATTTTTCTTGATGGATATAATGAAATTGGTTCTGAGTTCTTATATCTTGTATTTGATAGAAGTCCCTGAGAGAATTTCAAACTTAGCTAAATCTATTTATTGATTTTGTAATTCCATACACAGATCCAAGTCACAAGATGTAAAGGAAAACGCTAACCTCGTTATTATTTTGCAAAAGGTCAGTTACAAAAGTTCAGTAAGATAGAACTTGGATTTTATAGTTACATGGGCTAACATGGTTTAGTTTGAGTACAAAAAAGAGGAGAATCCTCATCAAAAAGATGAGGAAACTGAGAAGTAAGGCGTTCCCAATCTTCCCAAGAGGCATCTTCAATGGGATAGCCCTTCCACTGGACTAAAGCCTCCCGAATTGTTCGATGTCGTAGCTTCCGCCCCTTCATGTCTAAAATTTGTTATGGATCCATTTGGAATTCTTCCTGTGTGATAAGAATAGTATCTTCGTCATCTAGGATGTGAAGGGGATCTGCAACATATCTTTTTAGCAAGCTAACATGGAAAACATTGTGCACATGCAAGTGAGGGGGTAAAGCGAGTTCGTAAGATTGGTCCCCTATCCTTCTCAAAATCTCAAAGGGTCCACAATATCTATTTGCTAGCTTCCTGTATTTTCCCAATTTGAGTGAACTTCTCTTTGGCTTGACCCTAAGGAAAACTCTATCTCCTGCCTTAAAAATCCGGGGGGATCTATGTAAACCAACATAACTCTTTTGCCTGTCACTTGCTCTCTTAAGGTTCTCCCTTATTATTTTGATTTGACGATCCATTTCTTCAAGTGTATTCTTTGTTTTAGGTATTGGGAGACTTGGGTGGCCATTCTAAGTGGAATGATGCAGTCTTGTCCATAAAGAGCTTTGAATGGTGACATTTCTAGGCTTCTATGGTAGGAAGAATTATAAGCAAATTCCACTAAGGGTTAAAACTTGATCCAAAGATGAGGTTGTTGATTACAGTATGACCTCAACATATCTTCTATGACTTGATTAACTCTTTCAGTTTGTCCATCTGTCTCTGGATGATAGGTTGAACTTAGGTTTAATTGAGTGCCTAAGGATTGGAACATGGCCTTCCAAAACTTAGAGGTAAACATGGCATCACGATCACTGATTATCCTAGCAGGTATTCCATGTAATCTGATAATTTCTTTTACACAAATTTGAGCAATATCTGTTGCATAGGCAGTGGTTTTGACTGGGACAAGGTGATCTACTTTGGTGAGTTTATCTACCACCACAAAAATTGAATCAAAATTTCCGGCAGTCTTGGGTAACCCTGTTACAAAATCCATATTGATGCACTCCCACTTCATTGTAGGTATATCCAATGGTTGTCGCTTCCGAGGAATCTTAACTCTTTCAGCCTTCACCTTTTGGCATACCAAACACTTCTTAACATACTCTAAGGTATCCTTTTTCATCTTAGGCCAGTAGAAATTCTGTTTAAGAGAAGCAAACATTTTGTAATAACCTGGGTGAGCTGCAAGGGGAGTTTCATGAGCTTCCTTTAGAATTTGCATCCTTAAGCATGTAGGTATGCACAATCAATTCGTGAAGAATAAGAGTCCATCTTGAATAGAGGAGCCTTCTGTTAGGAAATAAGACGTAGCTAAATAGATAATTGAGTAGATTACTTAATGGAGAAAGACAGATTTACATACACGAGATTATAGAGTAGAGAGAGGGAGAGAGAGAGAGAGAGTACACACGATATACGTGGTTCACCCAATGTGGGCTACGTCCACGGGAAATCAGCCACTCAATGGCTTTAGTACTTCAAAACAAGAAGTAATTTACAAAGGGATTATACCCTTAATGGAGCTCCCGCCTTGCTTCACTCTCACCACCTCACACTCACCTTGTTGCATCAACTTCACACTATGAAATGTGTGTAGAAATGGCGTCCTTTTATAGGCCAAAAGGGCTGCCCTTTCTTATGAGAGACAGCCATGTGTAGCCGCCCTTGTGGGAATAAGTCCAAATCGGACCCTCCAATCCGCCCATGTGTGGCCACCCTTGAGAAGACAAGTCCGCTTTTAAATTCGGCCACCGGCCATTGAATTCGGCCACCGGCCACCGGCCATTGACTTCCGACCACCGGCCATCGGCCATTGACTATCGGCCACCGGCCAACCGACCGGTTGTTTTCCGACCACTTTCCGGCCGCCGTCCGGCCATAATATTCCGACGAAAAAGAATATTCCCCGAGGCCTTTAAAGTTTCCCCTGATTCTTGTCCGTAAAAATTTTGGTTTCCGGTGAGTGATTTTCCTTCACGCACGATGGCTTCTCCTCATAATGGGGGCCTTACAAATGTGCGCTTTTACCACTGAAAATTACAAGGGTAAATCGGGCTCCATACTTAACAATCTCCCACTTGGAGACTGATCTCCAAACCAAACCTGTGACTGCTTTCCATTCTAGCTTCTTATCCTTGAATGCCGATTGAAGATGAGCAAAAGCTCAACTTCTCCTTGTTGACCACCTTTGTTAACATGTCTGCAAGATTTTCACTTGTATGCACCTTTCCTAGCTTTAGTTGTCCCTCTTCCAAAAGAGTGCGTATGAAGTAATATCTCACCTCAATGTGCTTTGTCCTTGAATGAAAGGCTGAGTTCTTCGCAAGATGGATAGCGCTTTGGCTATCACTGTACAAGACACAATTGTCTTGTTTGAATCCAAGCTCTTCTAAGAATCTGTGAAGCCACAGAATTTCTTTGCTTGCCTCCGTCATTACTACATACTCTGCTTCCGTGGTAGAAAGTGAAACCACTTTCTGCAGCTTTGAAGCCCAGCTTACTGTTGTGCCTCCAACCGTGAACACATAGCCAGTAGTGCTCCTTCGAGTATCTTTGTCACCTGCCATATCTGCATCAGCATACCCTTCTAGAAAAATATCAGTTCCTCCAAAATACAAAGCATTTGTTGTTGTCCCTTTTAGATACCTAAGTATCCACTTCACAGCTTGCCAATGCTCTTTACCTGGGTTGTCCATGAACCTACTCACAACTCCCACTACATGTGCAATGTCTGGCCTTGTCCAGACCATAGCATACATTAGAGAACCTACCGCTGCAGCATATGGAACTTTAGACATATAGGCTATCTCCTCTTGTGTCTTTGGACACATATCCTTTGTTAGTTTAAAATGACCAGCCAAAGGTGTAGAAACTGGTTTTGCATTTTGCATTGCAAACCTTTCTCGTACCTTCTTGATGTAATCTTCTTGAGATAGCTTTATTGTTTTCTTCGTCCTGTCCCTTGATATTTTCATACCAAGTATCCTCTTTGCAGCACCTAAATCTTTCATTGAAAAAGATTTGGACAGCTCCTCTTTTAGGTCTTTGATGTCCTGCATGTTAGCACTTGCAATCAACATGTCATCAACATACAACATTAGGATGATGAATTTCCCATCTCCCAAATTCTTCGTGTAGACGCAGTGATCCGACTTGCATCTTGTGAATCCATGATCCAACATCCATCGATCAAACTTCAAGTACCATTGTCTTGATGCTTGCTTTAAACCATACAAGCTCTTCTTTAATCTGCAAACCATTTTCTCCTTACCTTTTACCTTAAACCCCTTTGGTTGAAGCATGTAGATTTCCTCCTCTAAGTCACCGTGAGGGAATGCCGTATTTACATCCATTTGCTCGAGATTTAGATCATGAGCAGCCACAAGGCTTAAGACAAGCCTAATTGAGTTCATTTTTACAACAGGAGAAAATATTTCATTGAAGTCAATACCTTTCTTTTGAGAAAAACCTTTTACCACAAGCCTAGACTTGTACCTTTTCTTCCCACCTTCTTCTTCCTTTATCTTGTACACCCATTTGTTTTGAAGTTCCCGCTTACCTTTAGGCAACTCAACCAACTCCCATGTTTGGTTGTAATGTAGTAAGTCCATCTCCACTTGCATGCTCTTCGTCCATTCTTCTTTGGATTCATGTTGCATAGCTTCTTCATATGATTCCTGCTCTCCAGAATCTGAGATCAAGAGATGGTTGAAGGAAGGAACAAACCTTTCTGGAGGTCTACTTGCTCTTGTAGATCTTCGGGGAATAGGTTGAGGCTCCTCATTTGGTTGACGTTGTTGCACATTGTCACCGTTTGCAGTCCTTGAGTCTTCACCATCCTCAAGCTCCATGTACTCATCACCTATTTCTTTTGTTTGTTTTCTTTCCAAGTAATCTTTGTACATATTTTGTTCGTTAAAAATTACATCCCTACTCCTTAAGATTTTACCATCTTCAGGATTCCATAGGCGATACCCAAAGTCTCCTTCTCCATAGCCAATGAAGAAACACTTTTTGGACTTTGCATCTAACTTTAATCTTAGGCTTCTATCTATGTGCATGAAAGCCTCACACCCAAACACTTTGAGAAATGCATAATTCACCGGTTTACCTGTCCATGCCTCTTCTGGAACTCCCCCATCCAATGCCGTTGAGGGTGACCGATTGATTAAGTACACAGACGTACTTACAGCTTCTGCCCAAAGTTCAAGCGGTAGGCCTGCATGTAGCCGCATGCTTCGTGCTCGTTCCATGATTGTCCTATTCATCCTTTCCGAAATCCCATTTTGTTGAGGTATCCTTGGGGTTGTCCTTTGCCTCCGAATGCCATTGCTAGCACAAAAGCTTTCAAAAGCTTGGCTGCAATATTCGCTTCCATTGTCGGATCTGAGGCATTTAACCTTGGTACCTGTTTCATTCTCCACAAAGGCTTTCCACCTTTGAAATATGAAAAATACATCGGATTTATTCTTCATGACATAAACCCATGTTTTTCTAGTCGCATCGTCTATGAATGTTACATAGTACAATGAGCCACCAAGTGATGGTGTACTTGCAGGACCCCAAACATCAGAATGAAACAACTCAAGTTTTTTATTCTTTCTTTCATTTCCTGATTTTTGAAATTTTACCCTCTTTTGTTTACCATAAACACAATCTTCACAGAACTCTAAGTCCACTTCTTTCAAACCTAGTAGAAGCTTCTTTGTTTGAAGGATTTGCATTCCTTTGGCACTCATATGCCCAAGTCGGTAGTGCCACACTGCACTGTCAACTTCTGTAGTTGCTGCACAAGCTGAAGGTTGCGTGCTAACAGTACACAAGTAAAGTGTACCGACTTTTTCACCCTTGGCAACCACCAAAGATCCCTTTGAGATCTTCCACCGTTTGTTTCCGAATGCAATGTTGTGACCTTCATCGTCCAATTGTCCTGTAGAGATCAATTTTTTGCGCAGAGAAGGAACATGCCTAACATCTTTAAGCTTCCATTCATTTCCGTTAGCAGTTTTGACAGAAACTGTACCCTTGCCGACAATCTCACAAGCTTCATCATCTCCCAAGTATACATACCCAAAATTACCTTTAGTGTAGTCTTGGAAATGTTGCTTGTGTGGTGTCGCATGGAATGAAGCCCCGGAATCTACTATCCAGGAATTAGACACATTGTCTAATGAGAGAATTAGAGCATCTTGCTCTACTTTACCTGCCACATTGGCCTCTGATGTTGGCTTGTTGTCTTGAGACTCTGTCTCCTTCTTCTTCTTGGACCAGCAATCCTTCTTGACGTGGCCTTTCTTGCCGCAGTTCCAACATTCAAGAACTGACTTTGTGCGTGACTTGCTCCGCCTTGAGCGATCACGACCCTTTTGGTTTTAGAACCTCTCCTTAGGCCTTCCTCTTGTTTTCCACTGATAGTGCAGCACTTGATGATTCTCCTGTGCTTCTCCTTCGCATTTCCTTGCTTAGGAGAACACCCACAACATCATCAAACTTAAGAGTATTTGTGCCAGAGATAGAATTACTTACAGCCATCACAAGGCTGTCCCAACTATCCGGTAGAGATGATAGTATAAGGAGAGCTCGTACTTCGTCATCAAAATTGATTTTCACTGATCGAAGTTGACTTATGTTTGTGTTAAAGTCATTTAGGTGTTCTGCAACTGAACCATTCTCTGCCATCTTTAGATTGAACAAGCGCTTCATAAGAAATACCTTATTGGATGCCGATGGTTTCTCGTAGAAGTCGTCAAGTGACTTCATCAAGTCCTCCGTGGTCTTCATCTCCGAAACATTGAAGGCCACCGTTGACGCCAAGCTTAACCGGATTGTTCCCAGTGCCTTTCGATCAAGGACAATCATGCTTCATCTGCCATTGTTGCTTCACAAGACCGCCTAGTGGCAAATAGAGGTCCTTCTGGTAGAGATAGTCTTCAATCTGCATCTTCCAATGTTGGTAGTTTTTGCCGTTGAACTTCTCAATCTTGAGCTTCCCTTCCTCTGCCATAACTCCCACTCAATTCAAGGAATCCTTTCCTTGAGATAATTTAGCTACGAGCAAACCTTGCTCTGATACCAGTTGTTAGGAAATAAGACGTAGCTAAATAGATAATTGAGTAGATTACTTAATGGAGAAAGACAGATTTACATACACGAGATTATAGAGTAGAGAGAGAGAGAGAGAGAGAGAGTACACACGATATACGTGGTTCACCCAATGTGGGCTACGTCCACGGGAAAGCAGCCACTCAATGGCTTTAGTACTTCAAAACAAGAAGTAATTTACAAAGGGATTATACCCTTAATGGAGCTCCCGCCTTGCTTCACTCTCACCACCTCACACTCACCTTGTTGCATCAACTTCACACTATGAAATGTGTGTAGAAATGGCGTCCTTTTATAGGCCAAAAGGGCTGCCCTCTCTTATGAGAGACAGCCATGTGTAGCCGCCCTTGTGGGAATAAGTCCAAATCGGACCCTCCAATCCGCCCATGTGTGGCCGCCCTTGAGAAGACAAGTTCGCTTTTGAATTCGGCCACCGGCCACCGGCCATTGACTTCCGACCACTGGCCACCGGCCATTGACTTCCGACCACCGGCCATCGGCCATTGACTACCGGCCACCGGCCAACCGACCGGTTGTTTTCCGACCACTTTCCGGCCGCCGTCCGGCCATAATATTCCGACGAAAAAGAATATTCCCCGAGGCCTTTAAAGTTGCCCCTGATTCTTGTCCATGAAAATTTTGGTTTCCGGTGAGTGATTTTCCTTCACGCACGATGGCTTCTCCTCATAATGGGGGCCTTACAAATGTGCGCTTTTACCACTGAAAATTACAAGGGTAAATCGGGCTCCATACTTAACACCTTCCAGATATCTTTTCTAAACTTGAGTTTGGATTTCTTGGATCAACGGACCAAATTTCTCATCAGTTGGGAGGGCTTTTTGAACTTCTTTGGGTAGAGTTGAATGGACTAGTGTAATGGCAAGGGCCACTACTCGTCGGCTTAGAGCATCTACATGTTGATTTTCCTTGCCTGGTCTAAATTTGATCTCAAAAGAGAACTCTTGTAGGAACTCAACCCATCGCCTTTGTCGCATATTGAGATCTGGTTGAGTGAAATTCACTTGAGACTTTTGTGGTCAGTTTAACAAGCTCAAACATCTGACCTAGAAGATAGTGTCTCCACTTTTTGAGGGCATGAACCACAGACAATAGTTCAAGGTCATGGGTGGGATAATTCTTCTCATGAACCCTGAGTTGTCGTGATTCATAAGCTATGGGATGGCCTTCTTGCTGTAGGATTCCACCTATACCTTGTATGCAAGCATCCACTATCACCTCAAAGGTTTTTTGAAAATCTAGAAGTTTGAGAACAGGTTCATTGGCCAAAATCTCCTTTAATTTGTTGAAGTCTTTATCCCTCTTGTTTGACCAAATAAAGGGTTCCTCCTTCTTAGTGAGTTTAGTGAGAGGGCCTACGATGAGTGCATAATTTTTAATAAATACTCTACACCATCCTGTGAGGCCAAGAAATCCCCATGCTTCTGAAACAGTCTTGGGAATGGGCCACTGAACTACAGCTTCCACCTTAGCTGGGTCGGGAGAAAGACCATCCTTTGAAACTATGTATCCCAAATAGGCAACCTCCGCTACAAATAAAGAGCATTTACTACGCTTAGCGTAGAGTTGGGATTTTCTGAGAATCTCCAAGACATGGCGTACATGTCGTTCATGATCTTCTCTAGTCTTTGAATATATATGGATGTCATCAAAGAAGACTAGAACAAAATCATCTAAATCTGTCCTGAAGAGGTCGATCATGAGACGATTAAATGTGGCAGGGGCATTAGTTAGGCCAAAAGGCATGACGGTGAACTCATAATGCCCAAACCTTGTGTTAAAAGCTGTTTTCGAAATATCCTCCCTTTTTATCCCAACTAGGTAATAGCCTGACTTGAGATCAATCTTAGTGAAAATTTTGGAACCACCGAGTCGATCAAGCAGTTCATCTATACGAGGCAAGGGATACTTGTTCTTGACAGTGCACTGATTTAGGCCTCGAAAATCTATGCAAAGTCTGAACATTCCATCTTTCTTCTTTTGGAAGAGTACAGGAGCACCCCAAGGAGAGACATTTGGTTTGATGAAACCTTGTTCCAAAAGCTGAGTCAACTGATTCTTCAGCTCTATGGGTTTGAAAGGTGAAATCTTGTAGGGAGTCCTTGCTATTGGTTGGGCACTAGGAATGAGCTCGATCTTGTGTACTAATCCCCTAGGTGGTGGAAGAGTTGTCAATTCCTCTGGAAAAATATCTTGATATTCATTTAGCCATTCAGGCTCTGATTCTTCTGATTTGGTCTCTGTTTTATTGAGCCTTATAACAAAAATTGACAGTTCTTTCTTTAACCCCTTAACCAAAGGACTGGCTTTGACCACCTTCAGGGGAGCTTTCCCTGTTCTGCCTTGCACTAAGACTTGTTCACCCTTTGAGTTTGAAAAAGAGATGCTTCCTACACTACAAAGAATGTTGGCTTTATTTTTGCTCAGCCAATCCATCCCTAAGATTCCTTCAAATCGGCCCATATTTAGGATTCTAAATCTTTGTTGGGTTGAGTGACCTTCTAGTTGAAAGGATAGGTCTACCATCTATTCATCTGTCAGAATGGTGGATCCCATTGCTAGAGAAACCCGTAACTTACGGCCTGTGGGTTGGGAGGTGACTTGCAATCTTTTACAGTGTTAGGTGACAAAAATGAATGTGAGCTACCAAAATCAATAAGAAAGGAAAGAGGTTTACCCTCATACTCTCCCTTAGTCTCAATAATGGAGAATTGTCAATTTCGGCCATTGGGGTCCAAGGCAGCATAGATGTGGGCTTGCTCCTCCATCTCATCCTTTACTGAAAAGAAGTTCACAGTTGATGATCTAGGTGGGTTGTTGGTTGGATTTTGTCCATGAAGATGACGCATAGGATTAGGTCTTGCCTGTGCTCATTTTCTCCCTCTGGTTTGAAGGTTTTTGGATTGTCCCCCTTGATTGGGTGGATTCATACGGTTAGCAAGAGGCACCAAATAATTTGAGTCATTTGCTTTAGGGCATTCGGCCTTCTTATGACCAAACTATAGGCACTTGTAGCATTGAATTTGTCTTCAACTTTGAGTGACAGGAAGGGCATTCATACGAACAAGGTGGGGTGGCGGTTGGGGTTGGGTAGTTGGCTTTGGGATAAATGGTACTATATTTGCTTGATAGGGCTGACCGTGGTAAGAAGGAAATTCTTGCTTCCTATTAGTTGTGGTGCTTCCCTTAAAAAGGCTCTTATGTTTTGACTTGGCCCAAATTAAATCGTCCGCAAGTGAAACAGGTCGGAGAGACTCTACTTCGGAATCCAAATCTCCTCCAAGTCCAAGGATTAAGTGACTTAGATTCTGTTCCCCTGTCATGAGAGGAGCATATCGCGAAAGCCGAACAAATTCCTCATATTAAACTTCGACAGACCTATTCCCCAGCTTGCATGAAAGAAACTCATTCATCTTAGTGGTGGAGTAGTCTAGGGGAAGATAGCGTTCCTTGAGATGATGCTTTAACTCATCCCAACTTTGAGTCACTTCTGCTACTTGGCGAGTTTGACAGTTGAGCTTCCACCATGTTTTTGCAGGTCCTTCTAGCTTGGCTCTTCCCATTATTCCTTGAGCTACTAAACTGTAACCAGCAAGAGCAAAGTAGACATCCATCAAAATTATCCACTCTTCTAGTTGTGTAGGAACATCATCACCCGTTCCTAAAAATGGATGCGGTTGCACAGATTTGAGAAGGGCCTTGAGATCTTTGTCACACCCAAAATCTCTACAAGGGCTATAGCAAGCGACATTTCGTTGGAACGTGGCACATGTGTAGCTTGGGGTGTTGGTGGCACTTGTGAATCAAGGGGTGCATGATCTGAAGCACTAACTGATGGTAAATCTCGAGTATCCTAACTCCTTGTGAGTCTACGTGTCACTTTGCTGTGACAAAACAAAATATCATTTATCTTAACAATCGAGTTGAAAACCCTTTCAGGTATAAAACACTAGTTAAATTCTTTTAAAGATAGACCTTTCAAAAAGGTAAACTCTTTGTTATTTTTCTCTTTCAAAATATTTTTTTTTTCTATTATGTCAAAAGCTTTTTACATCTCGGGTAAATACCTACTGATATAGGCTTGCACTTCTTTAGTAATTTCTATACATCAAGTTCTTCCATCTCTTGCTTTGTCAGTAAGGACTTTAAAGCCCTAAGGCTACAAGTCACTGAAAATACAAGTCTGTGGACTCAAGAAGAAAGTGACTTGCGAGCACATATAGCCTCACCAACTTGTTTCCAAGGGTTATGTGTAAATGGTCCAGTAAGTGATGTTCTTTGTCGTGGGTAGATAAACAAATTATTATGAGGGAGATTGGTTATTAATAGAATGAAGCTTGCTTTCATATTCTATGGCATGGGAACTAATAATACAATAGCGATTGGGACCTAGTCCAAATTTCTCCCTCATCATGGCTAGGCGAAGATTATTTAGAAGGTGTTCATGGCCCCAAAGAGTTACTTCAGTTATGTTGCATTGGGTCTTCCACATTTGTTGAGCTCTGGTTGTCCCTTTGGCAAGAAAAACAAGGTGAACAAAGTGTTCTAACATGGCCTCCTTTTGTTCCATAGTTGCTTCTTACATTTGCTTTTGGACAATTTCAAGGACTTCCTCTTCTTGAGAGGTCCACGTCATCTGAAAATTTTCATGCAATTCGAGAAGTTATTTTTCATTATCTCACTCTTTTCTACAAGAGTCAATTAAGACCTTTGTCTATCCAAGGACAGAAACCGCGCTCTGATACCACTTGTGAGGGCCATGCCCGGGGACCACCGCCTGTACCATCTCCACATGGATACACCGTGATCTACGACATCCCTCCCGCTTGAGGCCGACACCAACACAAGACTCCTCCTACTCTTTGATGCCAACTCAAGGGGGTGATAACATTCACTTTCTCTCATATGAATCCCTTAGCCCCGAAGAACCTTTGCTTATCGATCAAACTTACCAATACAAGTCATTAGACTAACTTGGAACTCAACCATCCAGGGTCAACTGGCGGGAGTTCTCTAATTCACCCTTGGTTCAAGGTCATTGACTCTTTTTTCCCGGTTAGGACCGAGCACAGCCATCAATGCGTTCCCCTAAAGTGAGTGTATTATAATCTACACAAATCCCTCAATCCCAAGTTGTTCCCCGCTCCGTAGAACGGAATCCCTTTCTTCCCGCTCTCGACTTAATTGCTAAGACAACATAAAATTGGGTTCAACTTTTCAGCTAACAATTAAACCTCCGGAATCCGTCCACCCACCGAACCATTTGATAAATGCACCTTCACAAGGTAGTACTATGATACTAGAAAACAGTATTCCAATCATGGCGAACCAAGAACACATTTCAAGCATTTGAAAGCAGCATGAAAATTGTTGCATACCCTTGCAAATGTGCATTCATCAAGTCGTTCCCACCTTTTCCTTTATAGAATATTTTTCCTTCCTTTTTCCTTTAATACTAGTAAGATTATCTAGTTATCTTCAAGCAGTCACATATACTTCTCCAGGCATATCCATATCCTCATCCCAGGACCACGGTATCATGTCTCCTCCGCCATGTGAGAAGGCGACACCTTTACACAGATTCCAATTCTTATTTTTCTTTATCTTGTGTGGGAAAGGCTTCATAGATTAAGAAAATTCAAGCTATGAAAACCTTGTAGGTTAAGAGAGAGAAGGTGAAGAGGGTAATGGTAATTTGGATTATGGTTATGGCTTCTCTTGAGGAGAGAATGTGTGTAGGGTGTGTATGAAGAAGGATTAGCATTGGCTTTTTATGGCTCACTATCAAGCTTGCTCTATCAATGTAAAGAGAAGTGAAGGGAAGTGAATTGAAGCGAAGTGAAGTGAAACAAATTGAAGCATTTAATGAGTAGGAAAGGCCTCCTTTTAAACTTATTTTGATAAGACCCTTAACTTATCATGATAAGTTAATTTTCATATCTTGATATGCTTCCTTCCTTTTCAAAGATTCTCCAACAAGCTACTTATGCAAGAGGCTTCTTTTCCTACAAGTGGCTTATGCATGAAGCTACTTTCCAACAAGTGGATTTTTCAACAAGTTACTTTTTCACCTTACTCTTATTCTTTCTTTGTTTTCTTATGCAATTTTCTTTCTTAAGATTAAACTAATATTCCATGCATTGGTTATATCCACGTTCCCATGGTGAAAACCAAAAGTGTCTCGAGCATATCTTTGCATTGATTATATCCATGTTCCCATGGTTAAAACCGAAAGCGTCTCGTGGGTAGCTAGGATGCTTTACTTGATCGTATTCGGAAAGTCGACGGCTTAGATATTTCAACAAGATTATGGGTTAAGAGGAGGACCTTACATCCACAAAGTTCACCCTAGTGAAAGGGGAATTCTTTATTAATGGAGTGAGTTCTAATTTAAGGATAAAAAATTTTCTTTGCATTTTTTATTTGGAATGTGATCACTATTTTTGTTTACAAAGTATAAATGAATTTAGTCAAGACAACCATTTTTGCTTCAAGACACAAGTATGACATGAATAATGTCCTTTTTTCTTCAAGAAATGAGTACGACATCTTATGTTGGCTCAATGGGTCGTATATATTATTTTGTACTTATATAAGTTGTATCAATAGAAGACCTCTTTTTTTATATTCATTCAATAAATAAATAAATTCATTGAACAATGTTGTCATATTAGCATGGAGATTCATACAATAATATACCATGTTGTTGTGATATTGGCATGGGAATTCATATGCATGTATTCATGCACAAATAAAAAAATTCCTATATAAATCATACAATTTTGAAAAATATGCAGCTATAACCCATTCATTTAAAACATAATGTCAAAATTACAACTCTTTATCATAAAATCCATTATTGACATTAGTTTAATTCTTCTTCCTTAAGACTTGTGTTTATTAAATATGTTTAATGATAAGAACAATGTAATAAACACAAGAGCTTTACATTTATTATAGTTGCAAATAGATTGAATTTTTTTTATAACAAGTACTTTTTTCTCATAAATACACATAGAACAGCATTGACACAAGCAACATGAAATTGATTGAATAGTTGAGAATGGCCAAGTGGTGGATTTAAAAACCCCTTTGTTATAAAATGTATAAAACTAAGATGACTTAACATAAGTGTAGTTGAATACATAAATGTCTTATCCTCATGAACATGTTCAAAAGAATACATCTATGTGTATAAAGTGGCGTATCACATGGTATTATAGAATGTAATATATGTGATCTTGACACTTCTTGATGTAGCTCAAAAAATATCCAAAAAAGAAAAGTGAAAGCAATATCTTAAATGAAATTCAATTTTTTTGTTTGTTAATGGTTAGATTGGGTATATTCATAAAAATTGAAAGTGATCATTACTCTTGGGAATGGGGTTTTTCTCACTGGAAACCTTATCTATTTCAATAGAGGATAACTTAGAAATATATATAGGTACTCATGTTAACATATCACTTTGAGTGTAGCTTGGACAAGAATTCGACTTTGTATTCCTCCATAGGTTAGGGAACTTAGCTTGGACAAGTGGTGGGATCTATATTCCTCTAAGGGAGCCTAGCTTAGATAAGTGCACCATGAAACCAACACTCTTATGATGTAACCAATCATATGATACATGTTTTATGTATGCTTCACGCCTCGAATGAAGAAATCCTAGATTAGTAGTGGACTTTGCTTGGATGAGTTTGAATGTCATAGAAAAGTGGGTTGTTTTCTTGAATTTGGGTCCTAGCTTGGACAAGTGGTAGACCTTGAATAAGTTTAGGTACTCATTTTTAACTTAGCTTGGATAAGTGGTGGGCCTTGAAACTTCACCTTGAGATAAATCATAGGTAGGACAGTAAGGCATACACAATGATTTTAACTAGAATTCACTAGTATCTTAATGGTTCAATTGACTAAAACCATGAAATTTCATGTCCAATTTTGTTCTCAAGGTGTAATCTACGTGCATAAATTGGAATGAGACCTTAAGCAAATTGACGTCTTTGACAAAAAAAAAATCTCATTACTTTATACGTGATATGTTGAAAGTTGTCCAACCTAGGAATTAGGATTTTCCCACTTTACCTAATATAGTCTTTAAACCAGACGTGTGATGAAAGAGGAGTGTCTCTTCCACCAATAGAGGAATTTGAGACTGGATCTCAAATAAATATAGAAGTGGAATCATATTGGGGAGACAAAGGATTTGTACAGTCTATGAACAGTCAACCCCATTCTCTAAGAACACTACCATTCTATACGAGAGAGTACAAGGCCAAGTCAGAGGTTGTTGCAGTCCCATCATAGAGACTATCTCCCAACAAGGTCATCGATTCAAAAGGGCTGATAGACATATTGTCAACACCAGTAAACTCTACAATAACGTTAGACGAGTTTCTCAGAATACCACCAAACATGTGGACTATTGTGGGAAATACCTAGAGAAATTTGGCGTCAAAAAACCAATGACACAAATCGAGGGAGAGATCAAAGAGCTAGAAATGCCTCGACTAAACACTGTTACACTAGGCAAGTGCCTTTAAACAAGGTAGGCGAGTACTATGAGGGAGAAGATGGAAACACTACTCTTCCCGTGGAATTCCAAGGTGTGAAAACCATGTCAATCCTTGACAATGGAGCTGGCGTTTCCATCGCAACAAAAGAGGTCTGGAAAAAAATGGAGAAAACCAGCAGTGAGGGCTACAAGGATGAAACTGTAGCTTGCAGAGGACACATGAAAGACCCATAGGACTGGTATAAAAAGTAGTTGTTACTTCTTGTGGTATTGAATATGAGAAAACCTTTGCTATTGTTGACTTTGGCAAGAAGGACAACTATGATATCATTCTAGGAAGACCATTCATACGACAACTAAAAATGGTCCAAGATTGGGGTTATGACTATATCTACCTAAGACATATAGAAACCACAACAAGGATAAACTTGAAGGACCATAGCTACAGGGATATGAAGAGAATGTTGGTTCAAGAGTTTGATTCTGCTATTGTAGCAGAACCAAAACTTCTAGCATGGTTGGGTAAGCCTAAAGAGCTGTGGATGTGTGGAGCTTTGCAATGTGAAAGATTAAAGCGAGAGGAAGGCATCCTAGAAAGGGAAATTGAAGATATAGATTACATCCCAGAACCCTTTCCTGAGGAATACATAGAGCCACTTGAATGGGAACACATATTGGCTACTCTAGATGTGTGCACTATTCAAGATGATCCAACAACAAAGTTTTGTGATGAAAATGACTATGATGTCGTTCCTTATTTTGTAGTGAGTGTAGCCCAAGAAAATGAATTCGGAGAAGAAGACGAGTTCTACAACTCTATAGAACACTTGAAGCTTCAAGAAGATGCCAACAATGGAAATCCAAACGACCCAGCAAGTGACAAGAACGAAACTTTAACTAATGTGCAGTTTTATGTTGTCCAAATCAGAAATCCAAGAACCAATGTCATTGTTACAAGAATAAGGTGCATCAAAAATGGATTCCAAAATCCTTGGTGGAATGCAACTGCAACAAGCATCCTCATACTAGCTCATATCCATGAAGAAAAGACTCAGCCAAGAAGAACACAGCCATGTCAATAAATTATCAACGCTCTAATCAAGTGGATAGAAAAGTCATCCCAGAAACAACAACCCAAGAGCAAGCAAACATCAACTTTCCATAATCAGCCAAACCACAAAGGGAAAGTGCTAGAATACAACCTTGCTAAGGATAGCGGTTGTGGGACGGGTGTCTAGCCTCACTCCTATCTTATTGCAGATGTATCAAGAACCACAAATAAAATGTCAATGCATGGGACGAAGCTGACTCGACTAGTGCATAGAGGCTATAAGAGGTTGTCAATCTCTTGGAAAACAACAAACAACTCGCATCTAACTCAGGCTACACTCAAGTGACTGAAATCACCAAAAGCCAATCGCTCATCGGCAAACAAATCACATCCGTTACAGCATCAAATGACATCCAAACGTAACAAAACTTCTAGGATATGTTTATAAGACCTAAGCACACATGGCTATGGTCTCAAATCTCACTTTAGGTCAAATGCAAAAATCACGATTATTAACAGCAGTGGATTTTTGACCTACTGGTTTTCGACCCAGAATGTATCTAAATGCTTAGCAATGATGCCCCATTACCCACCTACGCTTAGCTTTTGATTTTGAAGTGTAAAATCCTACTTATGATGAATTTAGGCCGTGGATCGATGACGCCAAAAGCTACAAAATATCGTCAAATGCGTAGAGCTCTTACCTATGGTTGCAACGCAACAAACGCAATTGCACTGTGACAGCCGAGGAGGAAGTAGGAAGCGCGAGAAGGAGAGAATGCCGTTAGCTCACGCTGTGTATTTCATTATCCGAAAACTTCTTAATAACTTATAAAAATTGGCTTTTATACCTTAGCCAAGTTTTTTGGTGGTCAAAACTAATAATCTGGGAGCTCTAACTAAAGACAGGTTGATATAATCTAGAAGCTTGTAGCCCCGGCTCATCAATTACAAAGTTTATCCTAAAAAATAAGAGTTACAATATTCCCGATTTATCAAAATAATAATTTTTTTTACAAAGAGAGCTCCGAAAAATGGTATCCGGGTTAGCTTGCTACTAACATTCCCCCCTCCTCGCTTGTGTCGTCTCTTGACACAGCTTTATGGATTGAAATAATCTTCGAGTTAATAGCTGGCAAGGTATTCTTTAAGTGCATGTAAAGCTTTCTCATATTTGATCCTTCTTTCTCTATCTGGAACTTGCAAAAATTGCATAGTGACTCTGTTCTTGAGCTCGATGGTTGAGTAGCCTACGAATCTAGAAGTTAGGTTGCTGATCACTAGCCCAAAAATCTTTGTTCACCAAGTGAAAAACCCTATATAGAACGCTTCCTCAAACGCCAACATATTGTGAGATGGCAAGAACATGCAGCGGGCTCTTGTGAATACAATCAAGTATCTGGGATTCTTGTTCAGCCAGCTCTTTCTCCACTTGGGGTGGACTTCATCAGTGCCTTCTACTTGCATATCTTTATATAGTCGTTCCTTAACCTGTAGAGCAGCTCTACCTTGATCAAGGGATATGGCAGTGATTGTTGATGCCATTGTGCATTGATTTGGTTGAGAGTGAGTTGAGTAACATTGACTGAATGGAGAACTCTCAACTCCCAATCCATCGTTGCTTTCCATTGCTCATCCGTTTCTTGAGCGACCTACTCCTTAAGTGCATGTTCTTCAGCTTTTGACAGCTAGACTTGATCGGCATCTGTGATTGGTACCTGAAAGTCCTCTTCTCCTTCTGGCCTTTCTACCAGCTGTGTTTCCATCTTAGCAAAAAAGATTGAGGGAATTTCAATGTGGGGTTGTTCTGAAGTACTTGCTTCCTCTTGCATCTCTTGTTGTTCGTCTCGCAGCTGATTAACTCTCTTGAGCTCTACTATCTCCTTGAGCAGCTCTTCTTCTCTTTGTACCCGCATTAACGCAACGTCTTTGCATTTTGAATGCTCTAGCTTTAGCTCGAGCTTGAGATCTTTGTTCTTCTTTTCCAGTGCTTTATACACTTTGTATGTACCTTTGATCGAGGCAACTGCAGGATTTTCTCTTATCTGTCATAAGAAGGTTGTCTGATCATTGATCCTTTGCTCTCAATATTGTAATGAAGTGTTTGCCACATTGAGATGCACTTGGATCTTTTGAACTGATAGAGTTGTAGTTAAGAGTTCGTTGGTAACCTATGTCAGCTGTTCGTCTTAGGTCTTACAAGAGAGTTTAGTTAAGAGTCTGTTTTGGTAACCTCTGTCAGTTGTTCGTCTTTGGTCTTACAGGCATCTGTTAACTTCGTGAGAAGTTCACCTAGCTCTTCCATTTCCTTTTGTTGCTTTTCTTTGGCCAGCTGGTGTTTTTCAGCTTCCGCTTTCAACTCCTGGATTTGGTGCAAATTGGTTCTAGGTATGATGTAGACCCTGTGTATGTGATATGAGGTGATTTGGATCAAAAAAGGTGACTGATAACTCATAAATTGGTTTGAAAGGACTTCTTTTCATTTTCTGATAATTTTCCAAGTTATCAATGATCATTTTGGCTCATACTTGAAATGTGGCATGTAATAGGTGTGCACAAGTGATAGGTAAGGTGATGATACCATTTTCCAGCGAAAAATTTGCAAAAGTAAATAATCACGATTATTTATAGCATTCAACTTTTTTTTTGCAAAACTTGAAAATTTTGACCTAAACACATTCTATACACTTAAAACAAGTCCTAAATTGAATTTGGTAAATTTTTGTGTTGCCGGCATCACTTCATGCTTTGTCGACTCTGACATCACCGATTTTTGTGACTACATGGCCTGTGGAGTTGGTTAGTCACTTTTGAGTCTATAGACTTGTCCGCTACATAGTCTTGAAGCAACTCATCCAATTTTGGCCCATTTGGAGTCAGTTTGACTTCGTATGTCCAATTTGACGCTTTGTAGCCTTCAAGTGGTTTTCTGCTTTTCGAGGGCTTGCCTTAATTGATTTTATGAAACCAACCATACACATTGTGTGTAGACCCAGTCTATAAGCTGTCTGTGGTCAGAATCAAATTCTAGCATCTGCCAAAAACCTAGCTTTTCTATTTGGGACCCCTCTCAACCCCTGTCGAATGGTCCACTATTGATACAGAAGTGTTCTATCATCTAGGGGCATGCTATACTTCAAGTCTCGTCTAATCTAGTTGAGATGACAAGCCGCTATGATCAATTTTTGGCTGTAGGTCTTCGTGCACTGATCGGTTTCTAGGGTTTTTTCCTGGGGTCTTTAAACTAGCTACCGACCGTATAGAATGGATCATTGATAAGTATAGAACTTACCTTTCATTTCTCATATGAGACGGTGCTGTAAACACGCGACTATGGACTCCAGAAAATGTGCAAGAAGAAGATCGAAAAGCTCTCTCTCCAAAGGTGACAAGTGGAAATGAGGTGATTTTAAACTACCTTGGGTATCTATACTCGGACTTCCCGAACCATTATTCCCCAAATTTATCTGTTAGTCCTACTAGACCGTGAAATATATGTTAAACTCAAAAATTTCCCCAGTCGGATTCATGTAGTGAGCTCATTCTACAAGAATTCTGCAAAAGTAGGTTTGGTCGCCTAATTTAGGCTTCCAGCTTCCGTCTGCCGATTTGCTTGAAATTTTTTGTGTCTGTCTGCCTTGTTCTTTTGATCATCATTGTGTCTTCAATTTTTCCATCTGAGCTCATTTGCTATTTATTATTAATTTTTGACCTGTTTATTGAAAAACTCAAAGAAAATAACAAAATACGCTAAAAAAGCAAAGTGAAAATCCAATAATTAAGAAAATCCATTGAAAAACACAACTTTATTGTTTTTTGTTGGATTTCTCCATTTTTAAGTCCCAATATCAAGAAAAATGATGAAAATTAACCAAAAAAGACTATTTTTTAATGATTTTTTGATAGTATATACACTATTTACACTCATCGGGGAGGTGTTATCAGTCAAATTTTCCCTGTGATGATTTTTTAAGGACATTATTAGGTAATTTTTCATAAAATCACACGTTAATATCAAACTTTTTCCTCTCTCTTCAAACATTGCCCTTAATTACTTAGTTCCCTTCCACCCCTCCTAGTAGATGGCGTACTCTGGGACGACTGTGTGCATGGGTGAACAATCGTGTCTATGCATAGCCTTGGTTGGCTCTACCATTCTTTGAAGATCAATGCAGTTCAGACCATTATGTTGTGCAAGAGTTGGATCTTGAGTAATTAAGGGTTGCTGATGTTGTCTTCTTCCAAAGAGAAAATCTTGTAGCTTGTGAGCTCTTTGCTTTATTGTACCGTCAGGGTACTTTTCACGCTGAGTTCCTGAGCTGTTGATATTAATAATGATTGTTGTCGAGCTTTTACCCACCATTGATATCTTGCTTTGTCTTTGTCAGATTGGTGTGGTGGAGTTTTCTGAGACTTAACTCTCGATTGCTTGATCGGTTTTACAGTTTGCGGAGAAGATAGATAAATGCTCCTTTTTCTTCCAAATCCATTTCATGTTAGGTTCCTTGCTCGAAGATGCTCTTCTTTGTGTTTTGAACCTTGGAATCGTCTTTGGTAATGTCGATGAGGTTTTGGGCACCCAAATTTGATTCGGCTTGTCCTCAAGCTGTGCTTTTGGTACCCAAATTTGCCTGACTCCTTGCATGCTAGTGGTAGCATTTGCTTGTCAATAAGATGGAGAAGATTGATTACTTTGTGGTTTGCTCTGCTGGTAACCTACTTTCCATTCCTCTTTGCTTGGTGCAATTGGAACGATGAGTTGTCCACCTTTAGGTGATAGCTTGAGCTAATTGGTATCCCAATCTAGTACTACCTTGTAAGTTCGTAACATGGGATTCCAAGAATCATTGTCTCATTCATTATTCATCTAGTAAGCATATAAATTGATGAGGGCATGAACATCCATGTACTATCACATTTAAGTTGACTACTCCCAATGTTGGTGTTGGTTTCTTGTTGCATCCTTTGATAGTCGTTATTCCTGTGTTCAGGGGCTAACTTGCTGCTTTCTTCTATGTGGAATAACTGACTGCATTTACTCGAGCTCCTGTGTCGACCAATGCATTTGTGATATGATTGTTCATCTGCACTTTGATGCAAAGGTCCATTCCATCTAACCATTCATCATCTGTTGACACTGCATCTTTTTGCAATTCTCATTGTTGGTCATCTAGTTCCAGAGTGTTGATGGGAATAAGTATTTGTTGATTCTTGAGATCAGATTTCCTTTTGAGTACTCGAAGCCGAGCTTCTTCTTGGGCTTCATCAATAACTTGTTGTCGTTTTATCTTTCTTTGCTTAGCTGCATGCATCCTTTCTAGCAATTCATTGGTTAGTGGAAAATTGTACTTCTTTAAATGACATCCACTAATCCAATTAGCCCTTGGTTCACCATCTAGGGTGAAAAACTTAACTGCTCCACTTGGAGATACATCTTCAATGATAAATGGTCCATTTCCCTTTTTCTTGAACTTGAAAATGTGTTGCTTAAGGGAATAGACTAAAACTAAGTCCCCTTTTTTGAAGATTTTTGTAATTAGATGGGAATCAAAAAACTGTTTTTGTTTTTGCTTTTGTGCATAGATGTGAGCTACATCAGTTAGCCTTTGCTCATCAAGATTTTCTAAATCTTTAAGTCTTTCTGACAATTCATGTCCAGTCCACTCGAGATTCTTAGCTACCCTTAGTGTCAGCAATAGAAACTCTATTGGCATAATGGCATCAAGACCATAAACAAGGTTAAAGGGTGTAGCGTTTAAAGTTGTTTTAAATGGAACGTGATAAACCCATAGAGCAGCATGGAGATTCATTTCCCAATCTGTCCTTCCTGAACTAACCACTTTTGTCATTACCGAGCTAAGAATTTTATTTGTATGCTCAGCTTGTCCATTTGCTTGTGGGTGATGGGGAGCCAATTTGTTATGGATGACCATAAATTCGTTAAGCAAATACTCAATTACCTCATTGAGGAAATGAGTTCCCCTATCACTGACAATTTCTATTGGCAGACCATATCTTGTTAACACATACTCATATAAGAATGCAGGAGTGGTTCTGGCATCATTCTTTTGGGTTTCTTTAGCCTCGGTCCATTTGGTCAAATAGTCAGTAGCTACAATAATATATTAAGCTTGGATTCTATAAGCAGGTGGCTGTATTGGCGCAACAAAATCTATACCCCATTTTGTGAAAGCTCTAGACCCCATCATTGGTCTTAAAGGCATGCTATCTACACGGGTTGGCATCTTTGCTTGTTGACATGCATCACACCTTTGAACATATTCTTTGGCATCTGCAAAAAGTGTTGGCCACCATATGCCTTCCATTCAGATTTCTCTTGTGGTGGTCTCACTAGAAAAGTGACCTCCACTTAATCTAGGATGTGCTTGTTCTATAATGGGAATAAATTTCGTATTCATTTGCACAAAGACGTAGATGTTGATTTTTACCTCTCTAATATGATTGGTTCCCCATAAGAGCATAGTCTCTTGCTTCAGTTTCAATTGCTCTTTGACGGCGTTTGCTCATATCCTCAGGAAATGTTCGGCTTGATAAGTAAGTTACTAGATAGTTACTCCACTTAGGAACATGTGGCATTTGGAACAGTGTTACATGAGGTATGGGCGTTTGTTTTTGACATTGAGGACAACCTCTCACAAAATAATGAACACCACTCCTCATAGTTGGCCAGAATACTCCAAATCTCAAGATCCGTCGCATAGTTTGATCTTCCGCAAAGTGAATTCCTACTATGGTCATATGTGCTTGACTTAGGTATTGGGTTTTCTCCTCACGATTAATGCACAACAACAATATTCCATCTCAATTTTCTTTTGTATAACCTTCCAGCTAGTAACTGATACATAGACAACTGCTCAATTAATCCGATGGTAATAGGAAGTGGTATTTGTGAAACCACTTGAGCTATGGTCATCAATGATACCATGTTTTTCGACCATCAAGGTATCATTTCTACGGAGAACAGATATGCATCTAGTAGATCATCGTCCACTCCCTTGGGTGATTCTCTTGAAACAATCCTTGACAAATGATCTGCTTTTTGATGAGGGGTGCCCTTTTTAACAACTACAGTTAAATCAAATTCCAGAAGAATGATACACCATCTTCCTGTGTTGCATGGCTTGTTGACCAAGTACAATAAGGCTTGGTGGTCCACAAAGAACACAAATTTGTTTGCTAATAGGTAATGTCTATACTTTTTTACGGCATAGATCATTCCTAGTCCTTCCCTTTTGGTGGTGGTATAGTTCTTTTCTACCATGTTCAACTGTCGGCTAGCATAAGAAATAGGAAAATCAATTTTCTCATCTCCTGGTTGGGCTAGTATACACCCAATGGAAAAATTGGAAGCATCTACATGTATGTGGAATATCTTATTTCAATCTGATGCTTTCAATATTGGAGCTGAAGCGAGAGCTTGCTTAAGCTTCATGAAGGATTCTTCACACTTATCAGTCCATTCAAAGTGTGTGATCAAACTGTACATGGGTTTTGCAATTATAGCGTACATGTAAATGAATTTTCTGTAATATCCACAATGTCCCATGAAGGCTTGAACCCCCTTGACTGTTGTCGGTCTAGGAAAATCAGCAATAGCATGAAAGTTATCCATATCAGTAGCTATGCCATTTTTAGACACTATATGTCCAAGAATTTTTCCTTGTCTACCCATGAATGTGCACTTTTCAGGATTTAAGCAAATCCTATAAAGTTTACACTTTTCAAATACCTTTTTGAGGTGTTCAAAATGATCAGTCCGGATTGATGAATGTACGCATAAATCATCCATATATAGTTCCAAGAAATTCCTAAGATATTCTTTAAAAGCATGACTCATCAATCTTTGAAAGGTGGCGGGAGCATTACTTAACCCAAAAGGCATAACCCGATAGGCAAAAATACCCCATTCAGTTGCAAAGGCAGTTTTATGCTGGTCCTTGGGATCAACCAAAAGTTGATTGTATCCCAAAAAACCATCTAAAAAGTTGTAAGCTTCTTTTCTTGCAACTCGTTCTAAACATGCTCACTGATTGGAAGAGGAAAGTTGTCTCTAATGGTAGCTGCATTCACTTTCTTGAGATTAACACACACTCTTAATTTTTCATTTTTCTTGGGCACTACCACAATTAGAGACACCCAATCTGTGTGTTCAATTTCATAGATGAATTCGGCCTCCTTTCGTTTTTCAATCTCTTCTTTGATCTTTCTGGAAAATGTTTCATTACATGTGTATGGCCTTTGTCTACTCAATTTAGCATAATCTCTCATGGATATGATATGTTGACAGATTTTTGGATCAACACCCTTGAGATCCTCATAAGACCAAGCAAAGATATCTCGGTATTCTTTCAGTAAGCTTAACAAAAGCTCTTCTTCTTCTTTTGTAAGGTCATTTGCAATGTAGGCCAGTCTAAGCTCTTCTCTTGGTTCGGCAATATCTATCTTTTTTGCGTTTTCAGGTCCTTCATAGGATTCACCCTATTTTTGTATTTCCCTGACAGGTTGTTTGACTATAATTTTTTGTTCTTAGAGAGTATATTTCTTGTAATGGGATGGAACACTCATTACATCTTTACCATCCTCTTCTATGGTTTCCATTTCGGTCGTATATATCTCCTTTAGAGCTTTTTTCGACTCTGATACTTCTTTTTCCATTCAATTCGTGTCATGGTTGAATCCTTGTACTAGTTTTTATGTTTTGCTTGAGTTTCTGCATCAAGAACTGTGCTCTACTGGAGATCGATGGCATAGGTCTAGCTTTCAAGTTTCTCGTGTCTCCTTTTCCATCTATACCATTTCTGTCTTCTCGGTTTTTAGTTTGGAAATTCAAAAAACTTCTCCTTCCCTCCTTTCATGAGTAGCTTTTTCCGACCCCGAATCATGTGAGGTAGCTGAGTGTTTTTCTAACTCGTCTGTTGCATCATAGTAGAGTTCTAAAAAGACTTGTTGAGCTTTCATCAAGTCCTTGAATTCGTGAGTTTTGTCTTCAATGTGGAGGGTTGAGATCATTTCTAAGGGAATTATGTCATAGACATCCTCATTACAAAATTGAGAAGGCATAGACATGTTTACACATACATCCATTGTTGCTAAAATTTGAGTCCACTCGAATGGCTCAAACAAATGCTCTGGAAAGGGTTCAGGTACATAGGCTTCGTCTGTGCAATCCCTTTCTAGGATATATTCTTGTGTTTTAAGCTCTCATTTTCTGAGGCTCCACTCATTCAAATAGGAGTGTCTTTGTTCAACCAAGATGGAAGCTTAGTATCAGCCGAGGAAACTGAATCGAATTCTTGTATGGCCGTTTTCATGACATCTCTAAAGTGTGATATTTTAGATTAACTCTTGTTATTGATCCCACTTTCTTCAAGTACAGATAATTGTTTCCCCAATCTTGCATGAGTTGTACTTGTCGCATGAAAGGTCTTCCCAAGATGATTTCGTACTTGAGTTTCTTCCCAAAGTCTACTATGGCAAAAGTGTGTTGATATTCAATCCCACTGGAATTAACTATCACTTTTTCAAGCAGTCCTAAGGGTCTTTTGATGTGTCCATCAGCCAATTGCAATTTCATTTGATTTTGTATAATGGATGGTTATCCCCAGGATTCCCATACTGCTTTCATGGTTATGGCTATGCCTACCCCACTATCTAGTATTGCCATGGTTTCTATGTCATTATATTTCACTCGAAGGGTTGTGTTTCCCTCTTCCCCTTCGTAGTATTCTCCAACTTTTTTCATTGGAATGGATCTAATCCCTTTGTTGTCCATTTCGTGTTTTAGTTTTCCCAATTTTTTTGCGATTAGCCCTATTATTCCCACCTTCTCTAGAGTTTTCTGTAGATCATTCCATAAATATGGTCTGGTTTTTAATAGTTCTCCTAAATTAAGAGTGTATTGGATGGGTGTAGACATGATTGAATGGATGTTGTCTACCTCTAGGGTCTGTCAGCTCTTTTTACCTGAGTAGTTTTACACACTATGGATTTATCTTCGTTATCTCCCAAGTAAGAGGGTAATGTTTTCAAGGTCAATGGCTTAGACATTCCTGAAGCTTCAGATCCACAATCCCCATACAAAGATTGTATATCCATGTCCATGTCAGGAGGTAGGTTGTCTAACCAAACTTCCTCTATAGGAGCTGACTCCGAGTTAAGCTCCCATCATTAATCTCTCTAACTTTTTTCCATAAGTTTCTTGGATAGTATTCTTCTACAAATGGAATTTCATCTAAGGCATCTTCGTTGTCCGCCACTATAAGTTCTGGTTCTTTTGTTTCAAGGTGGGGTTCTACAACCACTTTGGATTTTTCCTTATTGGTTTCTACCACGAGCTCCTCAGGTTTTGCCATATTCTCGAGCTTGGGTTTTTGTTTTTCTAGCATCTCTTGCATGATTCTTACCAAATTTTGATAAGCTTCAAGCTTAGTTGCTTCCATGTTTGGAGAAGGATATTTTTTCCATTTGTTTTTCATGTTTTGGCCTGCTTTAAGTCTCGCTTGGTAAGCTTCCAAGGCTGCATTAATTGGCTCAAAATTTTTGTGTTGGTTTGGTGTGGATGGTGTTTTCTCGCTTTGGTTATCCTTAGGGACATCTTCTTCGTTGAAAATATCACAAATGTCTCCTAAGTCAATAGCATCTGAAACACACTCTTCTAGGGTTGTATTCTTCTTGCTATACAATATAGCATGAAGTTCTTTGTTTAGCAGTCCCTCTAGAAACAATGATACTAGTCTTTCTTCTGCAGGTATCTCGAGCATTGGGCATCTTGCAATTTTTTGTTTCATTCGAGTTGCACAATCCCTAACAGACTCACCTTCTTTCTATTTAAAGCTATAGATTTGAGCTACTATATTGTGTTTGATCCCCGTTTTGGAACAAGCAGCTACAAATCCTTGAGCTAATGTATTTAAGTCCATGATTGATCTTGGTGGAATGTTTTGGAACCATGTCAATGCTTTCCCTTCTAATGTCATTTCCAAACCCCTCGAATTGAGTATGAAAATCAAATATGTGTTCTACTCTTAGCACTTGTTTAAAGCTTGCTAAGTGGTTGTATAAATCCCCAGATCCACTATATTTTTTGACCCATTTTTGAAAATCAGCTGGTCTGACACGTCTATTTGGTTCAACTCCCGGTCTCCTGGGAGTTGGTCCTGTTCCGAGTCCTTCAAATCACTCTATTGGGAATAGTGACTCATGTAGGCGTGGACTGGCCTTAGTGTCACCCCGGTTTTCTTCGTGGTGAGGTGGTTTCTAGTTTCTTAACATTACTCTCAAAAGATCTCTCACGGTGTTCTTCTCTTGGAATAGTTTCTGGTTCTTGGCCCAATATCCAATCCCTTATGGAGTACCCTTGGTATTTGGTTTGTTCCACCTCCTCAGGAGTCATCATAACAAAGTTATTGTTTATAACAATCCCTAAACAGGTAGGTCGGAAGATCTGTTGAACCCTTATCTTTGATTTTGAAGATATAAATGATCTTCATGGGTGTTAGCTGTATTGATTTGGCATGAGAAGTCCACATGAGATCTTTTACGTTTCTATCCTCCCAACAATAGACTCCGATCCTAAGATTATCCGTACTAAGCCATTTCAAAGGCTTCAAATCAACTTGATCGTATCCCTCGAATTCTAAAGCCGGTGGTCCTTCCGTTACTGCCATGTTTGGAATTATGGTATTTACTTCTAACCCCTATTTGTCTATCACGTCAGGGTTTTCAACTTGTAAATACTGAGTTCTGTTTCTATCCATGTATATTTTTCCGTGTTTGTTTGCCTTAATCTCCTCTTCAAACTCAATACCATGGGCATCAATGTGAATAGCATACTCTTCGTTAGGATCCAAGTAAACCTGAGCTCCATGGCAGTTAGTCTTATAAAAAGAGAGTATATGCTTATAGCGCACTATCATTCCGGTTTTCGAGTGAGTCGAATAGAAAGACATTTCAGATGTTGATTCTGAAAAAGTGTCTGAGACTTCTTCAATGATAGTGTGCAAGGGATTGCCTTGATTCACACTTTCTTCGGTGGCTACTCTACTAGCGGTCTCTCCAAATATGCCTTGGTTTCCTAGTATACGACCAGATCTAAGGTTCATAAAGACTTGTGAAGCCCTAGATAGAGTGCTTACCGATGGATTGACTTGTTGTCAATTTCTTTCACTTGACTTGATTGCAACTTTGTCAAGCTGTCAATTCTTTGTCTGCAACCTGATTCATGTATCAACTTTAATCCAGTTAGCTATCCTTTCACAAAGACTGTACAATCCTTACTAACTATTGTGACTGGTCTATGTGTATCACTTCAAATTAAGCTAAGTGGGTTAGTAGTTGAGATTTTCAAATTCCAATTTTGCAAAAAGTCAAAAGACTAATCTGAAACCTGAAATTGAGGTGAACATGTACTAATTTGGATCCAATTGAACCCAAAATTTCCCGGTGGCCTCGTATTATGTTGGTCTAACACTGTACAAGTTCAAAAGTCAAAAATGGTGTCTCTGTGTAGCAGTAGTAAATAATCGTGATTATTTATTTTTCTCAATGTTTTACACTTTTTAGTCTGTTCTGCCAAGTATACAACCTCTTAAGGTCCCTGGACAAGTTTTACTAAGTTTGGACAAAATTTGTTCAAGTTATCAATTGTTTCGTGTTCGCAGACTCAGTTTTTAAGAATTTGGCTTAAGTCTCACTTTTGTTATCCAAATTTTACCAAAATTAATTTGTGTGGTCTACTTGATCTGGTTGAACTTGTGGTATACTCAAATATGCAAGATTATCAATTTTTGTAGCATATGTAAATAATCACGATTATTTAGTCCAGCTATTTTTTTGCAAGTTTTTGTCCCATTCTTGACACATGTCTGTTAAGTATCTCAACTTAAGCTCCCTAGCCAAGTTTCACTAAAGTTTGGACAATTTTGGTTCAAATGGTCATCAATTTTGTATCAGAAGACTGACTTTGCAAATTTGGCCCCAATTTTCACTCCAATGATCCAAATCTTACCAAATTTGGTTTGTGGGCTTAAGACAGCATGGTAAAGCTAGTGGTATGCTAACTTGGTCAAAAAAGTTGGAAAATGGGACAGATGTAAATAATTGTGATTATTTACTTCTCAAAAAATTTTGCATCTTTTTTATCAATTGAGCATGTACACTTGTTTATCACATCAATACAAGCCTATGAATCAAGTTTCATTGGGTTTGAATAAAATTTTCCCCAATTTACACTCAAGTTCTCGAAAGTCAATATAGACATTAGTTTTTACCCAGTTTTAGGTCAATTTGGTGATCCAAATTCTATGGTCCTTTACAAAAGTTGTTTGTACACATGCATAGAGTCTCTGGTATCAACCTTGGTCAGTTTTGAGATGAAAATAAATAATCGCAGCTTAAAATGAACACTTTTTTAAACTTTTCCACTGGACAGTCTTTTCACGAGCTATTTTAAGCCTCTGAGTCAAGTCAAAACTTAATTTGGCCTAAAATGTCAAGAAAAAGTAAATAATCTGAGTTTTTGCAAACTCCTGAAATTTTTACCTCGATGTGTCCTTAAGCTTACCCACTGGTTCATACAACTTTTGAAGTATACTCTCCAGTCGGATTGAGTGGTTGGCAGTCTTTTCGTGCTATTTTTGGTTGTAGACCTGAAATTCTGCAACTTCACATAAAAAATCATAATTGATTCTTTCAGAGAGAGCAATATTTTGAAACCCACCTCCGATTCTACTTAACCTACCCCTAGGTTCTACTGCAACGGGGTTGTGGAAAGTGTCCACAAACACTCATTTTCTTGTTTTTTATGGTTTTCTGAGTCTTGATCTTAAGACTTATCTCGTCCATCAATCATTCTCAAAATCCTAATCTAATTCTACAATCCTAAAGGCACTCAAATAGTACAATTACTTCCAAACTACCTCTACACAGCAAAAGACGACAATCTTAAGCTATGTGGTTTTAAAAAGAAAGTTTTTACTCTAGGAGATCCTAGAGGAAGTTAAAGGATAACTTCACAAGACGCTCGTGTTTTTCCCTAGTTTAGGTCTCTTCCATCCCCGGCAACATCGCCAAATGTGGCACAGGTGTCTAGCCTCACTCCTATCTTATTGCAGATGTAGCGAGAACCACGAATAAATTGTCAATCCATGGGACGAAGCTGACTTGACTAGTGCATAGAGCCTACAAGAGGTTGTTAATCTCTTGGAACACAACAAACAACTCGCATCTAACTCAGGCTACACTCAAGTGACTGAAATCACCAAAAGCCAATCGCTCATCGGCAAACAAATCACATCTGTTATAGCATCAAATGACATCCAAACATAACAAAACTTCTAGGACACGTTTATAAGACCTAAGCACACATGCTTATGGTCTCAAATCTCACTTTAGATCAAGTGCAAAAATCACGATTATTAACAATATTGGATTTTTTACCTAGTCATTTTCAACCCAGAATGCATCTAAATGCTTAGCAATGATGCCCCAATACCCCGACTATGCTTAGTTTTTTATTTTGAAGTGTAAATTCTTACTTATGATGAATTTAGGTCGCGGGTCGGTGACGGGCTGAAAGCAAGGGATGGTGGTACAAAATTGGTTGTCCTTGACACCACCTAGGCTTGGTGGGTGTGGTAAGGAGAATCAGACCGAAGTAAAAGATGCAAAATTGAACAAAAAGGAGAAACAATAAAATCAATTTCTTGGAGGCTTTATAATTTAATCTACTTTATTCTTTTTTCTTGAAACGGGTTATAACAGATAAACGACGTGGGTGCAAGAAGTGGGGAAGTAGATTCGGTTGGATCTCTCTCTCTCTCTCTCTCTCTCTCTCTCTCTCTCTCTCTCTCTCTCTCTCTCTCTCTCTCTCTCTCTCTCTCTCTCTCTCTCTCTCTCTCTCACTCACACACACACATTCTCAGTTTTGTTCTCTATGGAGCACCTACCGTTCCCGCCCACCCTCTCTCGCTCTCTCTCTCTCTCTCTCTCTTTCTCTCTTCCACTATACAGCTATGGCAGCTCAGGCCAGTATCATATCTTCAGAGATGACGATGGATACTGAGCGTGATTCCTTCACCTATCTCGAGTCAGGGGTACCTGCATCTACAGAGGGTGCCATGATGGAAACCACGAGCATTCATGAACCTGTCAGCAACCAAGTATTTTTGCAGGACTATTGGGCACAAAAGAAGCGTGAGCAACGACACAAGGAGCACAACCATGCTAAGAGAGCTCAACTTTCTATAACCAGATCAAGGAACAATATATGCAAAGCCATGTCTAGATGTTGGCGTCGCCAGACCCAAGGACTAACAACACTAGAACAACAAGAAATTCTAGAGCAGCTCATGCATCATCAACCATTTTCCAAGTTGAGGAGTTCGGATGTGCAATCGAGTCTTCTTTCCGGCATTCGCAACACATTGACTCAGCTGAAAGTGCCCCACTCTTCAACTGAGCTTTTTGTGAAGAGAACCTCTTTGACGATGATATTGAACAATCGTGATCAGAGCATAACCACTGTGAACCAGTCCAAAATTGTTGCTGCCTTGGGTGTTCATCGACATAATATAGCGGCAGCAAGGAGTCAACTGGGAATGAAAGATGAGGATGAAGTGTTGCCACTTAGTGCTTGTCATCACAGACAGTTGCCTCTGCATACAAGTATCACAATCAAAACTAGAGATTTGGTGGCCGCTTTCTGGAAATCCAAGACAAGAGTTTCTCCTAACAAAATGGATATCTGTAAGCACAGGCTCGACGCAAAATGTGTCATCAAACATCCCATACATCTTCTAGATGATTCCCAGGTAATATGTGTTGCCCACACTATAATCCTTGCTCGCCTTTTTACTCTTGGATTAACACAGAATACCAGAACTTGTTAGCCAACAATCATTGTACAAATACTCAGCTCCATAGTACCATTTCCATCATGCCAAAATTTGACCAATTCCCAGCATGCCAAACTTGGTATCATTCTGGTACCAATTCCTACCTCAGTAGTACCCAATTTGAAGCTTCTCTAGATTCTGAATAGTACCAAACAGATGCATAGTACCATTGTTTGGTAGAAATGCTCCAAAGTAAAGATGCACAGTCCCAATTAGGTACTTTTTTGTATCTAGAAAGTTGTTATTTTGGAACTATGGATCCATTTTGTAGCTTTGCAGTATACAAAAAAGTACCCAAATTGGTACTAGGTTTCCAAATTGGTACTATGCAGGGTATAGACATGTACCCACTTTGGCACTAGGGATCCTGTTTGATACTGTGAATTTAGGCTCGTACTATGCAATGTACAGAATTTGGTAATAGGGATGTTGTTTGATACTATTAATTCAGGCTGGTACTATGCAATGTACAGGATTTGGTACTAGGGATCCTTTTTGGTACTATGAATTCAAGCTAGTACTATGCAATGTACAGGATTTGGTACTAGGGATCCTTTTTGGTACTATGAATTCAAGCTAGTACTATGCAATGTACAGGATTTGGTACTAAGGGTCCTTTTTGGTACTATGAATTCAAGCTAGTACTATGCAATGTACAGTATTTGGTACTAATGATCCTTTTGGGTACTATGAATTTAGGCTGGTACCATGCAATGTAGAGAATTTGGTACTGAGGATCATGTTTGGTACTATGAATTCAGGTTGGTGCCATGCAATGTACAGAATTTGGTATTAGGGATCTTGTTTGGCACTAGGTTTGGTACTATGAATTCAGGCTGGTACCATGCAACGTACAGAATTTGGTACTAGAGATCCTGCTTGGTACTATGAACTCGGGCTAGTACCATGCAATGTACGAAACTTGGTACTAGGGATCCTGTTTGGTACTCTGAATTTAGGCTGGTACCATGCAATGTACAGAATTTGGTAGTAGGGACCCTGTTTTCTACTATGGATTCGGTTTGTAGTATGCAATGTACATAATTTGGTACTATGGACCCTACTTGGTCCTATGAATATAGGCTGGTTCTATGCAATGTACAGAAATGTACCCACTTTGGTACTATGAATTCAGTTTGGTGCTTTTCTGCACTTAATTTGGTACTATAGCCTGAAATCTTGCAATACAGTGCCAAGTTTGGTATTTTAGAATGAGTTCGTGGTTTACATTGTTAATTTTGGTACTGTAAACTACTTTGGTGCTTTGCTATTTTATAGTAATATTCTGAGCTCTAATGTGGATCAAATTTTGTATATAGGTGGAGCTCTACAGAAGATTCAAAAGCACGTATCCTGCGGTGGAGTTGTCACTTAGGTCCTTTGAGACACTCAAGCCATTCTTTGTCCGAAAATTAAAGGAGCGCTATACTTGCTGCTATATTTACCATATCCAGATGGTATACTTCAAGGATGCTTTCAATCAAATGCGCCAGAACAAGTTTGGGCATCACGCAAAGGAACATCCATGTACATGCTCCATTTGTGGTACACAGTGTGAAGTAGGTGAGTGTTTTGCAAACCAGGTAGTTTTTCAGCACATAAGTATCTTGCTAGATTTCATATTGTGCCCTCGCCCTAAGGATCATGAATATCATGCACAGAGATGCTTGCTGGGAGAGTGCCCTAGATGTGGTGTAAGGAAGTTGTCATTCTACCCAGACAAGATTGCAGCAGATAGCAGGGAGGTGATTGTTAAGATATTTAAGGATGTGGGTATTGGACAGGATAATGCTGAAGGAAACAAGAAGAAGAGAAAGGAGTTAGTCGTGGAAAGGATGAAAAGTGCAACTTTCATTCATCTTTTTTCAGATCATCTGAAAAGCTTTGTCAAGCACGACTTTGTTTTTAGGTGGCAGGCCCAGCAATTTAAAGATTGCTTGCTAAATTTTCCAAGCGACGTTGCGGTTTCTGTTGTTGATTTTGTAGAGAATTACAGCTTTAAAGTGCAGAATGAGATTCATTCCATGCATTGGTGGTCAACACAGGTCACAATACTGGTGCACATCTCTTATATCAGAAATTTAGTAGGAGCCATTGAGAAGACTCTGCATTTTTACATATACGATAAGCTCCATGACACGCTCTTTGTTCAGCATTGTTTTCTCTTGCATGATAGTTGGATGAAACAACAAGGACAGTGTTTCCGTTATCATTGGGTTTGGTCAGATGGTGCCGCTTCACAGTTCAAGGCACGATGACCATACTATTTTGTAGCCAGGTATTATCAGTTGGATAGGATTGCATATGATGCACAACTTCTCCGCTTCAGGACATGAAAAAGGAGAGCATGATGGTGCAGGTGCTGTTATCAAGAGAACCTTGACGCATGAGGAGCTAAAGCCCGATGGCTGGCCCATGAAGTGTGCGGTTGATGTGGTCAATTTTCTAAACGCGAGGTTTAACACAGCGAGGGAATGTGGGGGTACCAGCACAAGAAGGGTCTTCTGGTTGGTTTCATCGAATGATGTGTTGCGTTCTCCACTATGGGACTGCAAACCAGTTGTTGCAGGGTCTCGCTCATTCCATTGTGTTGACGGCTACTCAACACACAATCCATGTGATGTGCGTTTTCGGACGCTGTCTTGCTTTTGTGATCCTTGTGTGCATGGGCAATGGAGGAGATGCAATAATAAACAGCGCACTGAAGAATGGAAATATCTCTCCATTGAGCCATTGACAGAGTCTGTACAACTAGGTAGTGATGAGGACGAGGATGATGAGGAGAACTACAATGATCTGCTTTCCTCCCAAGTGAGTGTGGATTTAACCATGCCTATGTATGAAGGAGACCCTAAGGTGCTGAGCCAATTACTGTCCATTGGGGATAACTTTGCAGTGAAAGCAGCCGAGGAGAAAGAGGACTTCTACCTTCTAAAGTGCACCAAAACCATGTACCAGGCACCAAGAGTACTGAAGGACCTTTGGCATAACAAGATCGTAAAGGGTGGAATTCTGGTTGAGGGTTTGTACTATGCCCTGGTTGAGGGCAAAGTTGATACTTATACCCTATTGAATGAGAAACCACCGGTCATGATCTACTCCCATCTTGTTAGAGCCATACGGTTCCCCATGGAGGTCATACCGGGCCTGCATAACCATTTTAAACTATCCTCAGAGATATATGAAAATATCTACAACAATATTCCATATGACGAAGGGAGTGACCAGGAGGGGAGCCATACAGCGTAAACCCCAACTACAAGTCTAGCCATTGGCAGCAACAGTTGTAATTCTCTTGAATAGAATCTTACTTGTGATCAGTAGTGTGTACTTGCTAATTTGTTTTCAGCTAACTCTTGTAGTACCAAATTTGATAGCCAGACTGCCTAATCCTTGTTTGATAGCAAGATACTTTAATATGGTTGAAAATATCTTAGGCAGGTGCAAGAATCCGGGTTTAGTTATCAATGGGACAGAAATTAAAGTGGGAAGGAGTAATCAATGCTTGTGGGTTATTTGACATTTCTGTTGATTCAGGCTTCACATGCAAATAGCAACATAAAAATTACCAAAGAAGTGGAAAGAAAAAGATCATGTGCAGAAAAATTAAGTGCATGTGTAAAACTTTTGCAGACGAAGGTTCATGCCCAGCAATAATTTCTTATTACACGAAAATGCCAGTCTTTTACAGAATCTTTTACACATCAGGGGGGTCAAGCCGGTACGAGTACCCTTCCAAAGATACAAAGTAGTCAGCAACATACAGGGAGATGTCGTCCTCTACATAAAACAGAGGTGTGCGTCGGCTATAAGTGGTGGGGAACTTCTCATCTAGCCATCCTGTGATCCATGGCATAATGACATCCATGAGATACTTCGGCTTGTTCTGATCGTAATATTTTGGCTCATATGTCCGAATGCAGCAGCACGACTCATAATCGTTCTTCAATGATTTGTATCTTGTGTCGTCCACAAGGAGCGTGTTGGCTTCATTAAATTTAGGATGCTTGCACCAAACTATTCTCGCAGGAGCTTCAGGAAAATGGGCTTGTGCCCCAAACGGCTTGCCACATCCTTCATAGAGGAAGCCCATTTTTCACAATGGGACTGGTCAAAAATATCTGTGTCAAGTAAACTAAGTTGTTAGAGCAGGTATACAGTTCAGAGTACTAAAGTCTGAAAAACAACAACAACAAGTTCTGTACATAACAGTACCAAAGCACCAAAGTACCAAAAGTACCAAAGGACTTAATCACCAAAGTCTGAAAAACAACAGCAAGTTATGTACATAACAATACCAAAGCACCAAAGTACCAAAAGTACCAAAGGAATTAATCACCAAAGTCTGAAAAACAGCAAGTTCTGTACATAACAGTACCAAAGTACCAAAGGACTTAAATCACCAAAGAAAGAAAAACAGCAAGTTCTGTACATATCAGTACCAAAGGACTTAAATCACCACAGTCTGAAAAATAGCAAGTTCTGTACATAACAGTTCCAAAGTACCAAAGGACTTAAATCACCAAAAAAAGAAAAATAAGCAAGTTCTGTACATAACAGTACCAAAGTAAGCTGTGCAAATAGTACCAGGTTGTATGGAGAGTATCAAGTTGTGCAAACAGTACCAAAAGTACCAAATGTACCAAAGGACCAAAATGAATAAAAATAACCAAAAAGAACCAAAAGAAACAAATAGTACCCAATTGCGCAAATAGTACCAAATCGTGCTAACATTACCAAAATTGTGTGGACAGTATCAATTTGTACAAACAGTACCAAATCCTATACACGATAGTACCAAATAGTACAAAAAGAACCAATAGTACCAGAATATGTACAAATCAGTAGCAAAGGTAGATACAGTACCAAAATCAGCCAAACCAGTTTGGAAATTAAGGGATTCATAACTAAAAAGAGACTTTGCATCTTCATCAACTTAGGGAAGCAAGCATGCAGTATGGTCATCAGATTGTGTCTTTGGTTGCAGGACCAAAGCATCACGTCGCATCGCCTCCTCAGGCTAAGGATGAAATCCTCCGCATCAGGTCTTACCACGCAGTATTTGTGCTAGGAGACCTTCACGCATCGGGGCTTACGTCCCTCTGGAAATGGGATTTTCCACAAATCTTCGGGTTCTTCATGGCAATCCTTCAACAGAACTCCATTCACATCCAGAATGACAAGGCGCTTAGTGCTCGCCTTTACGTCCAGTGGCATTGATGTATCTGGTCGCTTTTCATTCAGCCACCACCTGTCCCTCACTGAAGTACCACGAAGCAAAATGAGTGAAGGAACACCCAGCCTTTTGGCAATACAAAGTGTGGACATATAGCACCATTAAAGGTTACCAATTCTTGACAGCATGACATAACAAGGAACGGACACATTAACATCTAACTAACATGACACCAAACATTGACAAACGCAAAATGGGATCGTATTTCATGATAAGCCAGAAGCGAGTACAAAATGTTGTTAAATAGCTAATTCTTGGAGGTTCGCGGCTTGAGACCATGACCTTTGGGGAGCTTTTTACATTTCATAAGGAAGAGTTCGGAGAGTGTGGCACAATCAATCTTATAACCTATTTCTAAGGTTGTCACGTGCCCCGCACCTTCATCCTCCTCCATGGCTTTCGTCTCCTCCACAAAATAAGTTGCCTGCTCCGTGCCATACTCTTTCGCAGCCTCCTTCGCACCCTCCTTTGCACCCTCAGCAGGTTCTGCCTCCTTCGCACTATCAGCAAGTTCCGCCTCACTCTTTGCCTGCTGCCTCGTCTTTCTGCCTACCTTCTCCTCTACATACTTTGGAGTTGCATCCAAACACTCGGCGGCCGAGGGAACTTCCACTGCCACCTCCTCATCAGCCTGAATTTTTTCGTTGTTCTTCTTGCCTAGCTCTATCTCTATGTCATCAACTTCCTCAATCGGTTTGCTTTCCTATTTATCCTTCTCCTGCACTTCAGTTTTCAGTTTAGCTTCTGCCATACCAGAGCCCACACCAGCCTCAGACCCTTTCCCTTCCACTGTGCTCGAATTAGGGCCTTGCTGGCTTTCCTGCGCTTCGGCTTTAGTGTTATCTTTCTCCAAACTGGAGTCTAGAGGAGGCTCACCCTTCTTCCATCGTGTTGGCACCAATGTCATGCAGTACTTCATGCACTGACTTATAAGGATCTTCCTAGAACATGTGACTGGCATCTGACTTGCCGTATCCAAGAAGATCCTTCCGATCCACAGGGGTGTTGGTGTTGTCATGGGTGTCCGCACCGAAAGATCCTCTCCCTATATATACACAAAGATGAAAGAGAATATTAGATCATAAATTCAGCTGATATTATAAGCATGTAGTGTCCAACACAAACACCCCACTTACTCTTCAATAATGACCTCCCTGAAATCCAGGCATTTGCCTCCAAAGGGATTGCAGTGTTGCAAAGTGCCTTCACGGACGTATCTTCCATTCTCAATACACCTGCAAAACACAGTGGATGGTACTGATGCCTGCAGGGAAGCATGAAGGTACCAACCACGTAAGAAGCCTCCAAAGCCTCCCCACAGGTAACACAAGAACCAAACACATGTACTGCGTTTTCAGGGTCCACAACATGAGGCCTTGGAGTCAACGTGTGAGTCATCCCTCTCTTCACATCAGCAGAGAGCTTGCTTACAAATTTGTACTGGTCTTGGGTTTCCAGGGACTCGTTGTAGAGCCTGGCATACTCTCTCTGCAAAACAGAATGCTCTCGTAATTTACTTACCAAAACAACCAAGATGCATGGAAGAACACATGCAATAGCAAAAAATTATTGAAAGAGTACCAAAATAGAACAAAACAGTACCCAACAGGCACCAAAACAGTACCAAAATTGACTGCTAGCAAGGAATAACACATGCAGTACCAAAATATTATTGCAACAGTTACAAAATAGAACCAAGACATTACCAAATCAAACAATTAGCAAAGAAAACATTATTAGAAGAAAATACCAATGTAGTATCAAGGTACTAGAAATACCAGAAGTACCAAAAGTACCTAAAGTACCAAAAGTTTCAACAGTAATAGAGCAGTTTCAAGCACCAAAAGTACCCAAGTCATACTCAACATTACAGTATAAGACAGTAACTAGAAAGTACCAAAATAAGTAATCAAACTACCCAAAGACCAGATAAATATCCAGAGTACCAAGGATTGTGCCACATAGCACCCAAGGAAAATCTATAAACTATATGAGTACGTACCAAAATTCTCAAGGCAGTGCCAAAATGATCAAGGAGAGAACCAAATAAAATAAATAAGCAAAAAAGGTTACAAGGAAAGTACCAAAAGTACCAAAATAGGTTGAAGTACCAAATGTTTCAACAGTACCAAATCAGTATCAAGCACCAAAAGTACCCAAGTCATACTCACCATTACAATATAAGACTGTAACTAGAAAGTACTAAAATAAGTAATCAAACTATCCAATGAACAAATAAGCACCCAGAGTACCAAAGATTGTGCCACATAGCACCCAAGGCAAATCTATAGACTATATGAGTACCAAAAATTCTCAAGGCAGTACCAAAATGGTCAAAGAGAGAACCAAATAAAATAAAGAAGCACAAAAGGTTACAAGGGAAGTACCAAAAGTACCAAAATAGGTTGAAGTACCAAATGTTTCAAGAGTACCAAAGCAGTATCAAGCACCAAAAATACCCAAGTCATACTCACCATTACAGTAGAAGACTGTAACTAGAAAGTACTAAAATAAGTAATCAAACTACCCAATGAACAGATAAGCACCCAGAGTACCAAAGATTGTGCCACATAGCACCCAAGGCAAATCTGTAGACTATATGAGTACCAAAAATTCTCAAGGCAGTACCAAAATGGTCAAAGAGAGAACCAAATAAAATAAAGAAGCACAAAAGGTTACAAGGGAAGTACCAAAAGTACCAAAATAGGTTGAAGTACCAAATGTTTCAAGAGTACCAAAGCAGTATCAAGCACCAAAATTACCCAATTCAAACTCAACATTACAGTATAAGACTGTAACTAGAAAGTTCCAAAATAAGTAATAACAGTACCCAATGAACAGAAAAGCACCCAGAGTACCAAAGATTGTGCCACATAGAACCCAAGACAATATCTGTAAACTATATGAGTACCAAAAATTCTCAAGCAAATACCAGAATGATTGAAGAGAGAACCAATTAAAATAACTAAGCACCAAAAGGTTACAAGAGAAGTACAAACATAGCAGTTAGTGTTCGATTAAATACCCAAATCAGTTTAAAAAGTACCAAAACAGTCCAAAAATAAGCAAAACACTTTCAAAAAAAAACTGGAAAGTACCAAGACATTTAAAGAAAATACCAAAGAACTAAGCAACATGTACCATAGCAGTCTCAAAATACAATTGAAAAAGACCAAATGATCAGAAAAGCACCAAAAGTACCATGGATTGTGCCATTATAGAATCCAAAACAAAACAAATAGTACAGTGTAAGACTCAAAAATTAGAAACAAGGAAGTACCAATATAGTACCAAGTAGTTCAAATGAGTACCAAATGAAATGAAGCAGCAGCATAAAGTACTAAGGAAAGTTCCAGCACTGCCCTTAGTGTTAAATAAAAGTACCAAAACAGTTAGAGAGAGTACCAAACCAGTCCAAGATAGTACTAAAACCCATAAAAATGTCAGCAAATAAACCAGTCAAGAAGTGAAACATGCCAAATCACCAAACCTTGTGCAGAATAAAAACTTTCAACAGTTGTACACAATGCAATAAGCCAAAAATACAATACCTCCTGCTATTCAACCTCAGCTTGGAGCTTCTTGATATTTTCAAAAAACCCGTGCCGTCGTAACAAGCACCGACTTGCTCCCAGCTCAGCCTCCACCTCTCTGATCTCTTCATCAGGGATAGGTATTTGTTGCCCCCGTAGCACACCGATGCGCGCCTCCAGGGTATCAATATCCTCCATCAAAATTTTTGCCACGCCCTCTTTACCCTCATATACCAATAGCTGGTCCTTGTTTGCTTGAATAGAGGCCTTCAGGTCTATTAGTTTTGATGACCCTGGATGTGACACATGCTTTTGGAGTCTTTGGAGCAATGCCACTAAGTCAGGTAGGTAGTCAGCCACCACTGCCCCTCTAACACCTTGCTCTGGTTCTATGCAGATGTTGCTACCACTTTGAGTCATGCGGGCCTTCTTAACTGACTGCGGGACAGTTCCAGGGGAGGAAGCATTTTGCTTCCTCCATGTCTCAACTTTACGGTCAAGACCCCCAGTCCTAAATAATATCATCTGCAACACTCCTTCCCCAAACCGGGCCCATGCTATTCTATGCCCTGTTGGGTCTTTTCTCGCTACATCACATTTCTCGAACGCATAACCCTTAGCAAATTTGGTGTTCAGTTCAGTGCATGAAGGGGGTCCCTGATAAACTTTGGAGAATAGAAATCTGCAGTCATCCACCAGATGTGGCTGCAAATGATTTAAATAAATTTTGTTGTTCTTTTGGAACTTGTACTTGAAAACAGATAACCACTGCTCAGATGGCAATTCCTCATCAGTCAGGTCCTTAGGGAGGTTGCCTTCTAGACTAAGGCCATACTCCTCATGCAAGTCCTTTGCTGTATAACAGAACCTGGTTTGTTGAGGGTACTCCTCCATTTTATTCTTACCTGAAATGTCAAACAAATCAGAAATTATTGTGAAACAAATCCAAAGTACCACATTTGTTATCGTACATTTAATAACTAATAACTAATGTGTTTACAATATGATTTATCCATACTCTATTTCCACGAAACTTCAACAATAGTCTGCAATAACTTCAGTTTTAATCCTTAGCATATGATATACAAAGCTCTAACATAAAGCAGGGAAACTATAGAATCATGTACATTGTCTCAGCTAAACCTTTCTATCCACAAACATTGAAGCTCCACAACCACTTTTCTAGAATATCCTAGAAAAATACACTTAATACTATAGAGCTGGATAATTAGCATGGTCCAAGTCAATTTTCTAATTTTTCTCTCATATGCATATGGATTACAAATGCGATGCTCCAAGGTATCAAATTTTACACTGAACATTTAAATTCAAAATTTTACACCGTCTAATTAACACAAGCCTGATTCCAATGAATAGCTTACCACGTCTTGACTTGTTGGCAGATTTTGATTCATCCTCATCGACACGGTGTGAGGTCCGTTCGGAGTCGATTTCAGAAGCCTTGAACTGTCTTGCACTAGCCCTTGAATTGGGACTGCTTTTGTTCTCCAGCTCTGTTTGTTGAGAGGCGGGGGTGGAAGAACCTTTGCTGTTGCTTCTCCCATGGGTGGGCATTCCCTCCTTGGCCTTCCCTTTCTGTTTGCATGTTGAAGGTGACGCTCTCCTGGCAGCAACTCCCTTTCCCTTTGGGGTCCTCATGGTGGGAGAACTCACACGATAGCAGCTCTGCTACAATGCTGAGAGAGAGAGAGAGAGAGAGAGAGAGAGAGAGAGAGAGAGAGAGAGAGAGAGAGAGAGAGAGAGAGAGCAGCTCTGCTACGAGTTTGAGGGGGGAGAGAGAGAGCCCAAGCGCTGGCAAAAAGGACCCAATTCAAACGGACACCACTAAATTTACTAATTACACCACTACTCTCACACGGGTTGGCCCATTGTGAAACTGCACGACTTGTATTTTTGAGATACAAGTATAGCTAAAAAATACAAATTCCAAAACTTTTGGGCCTCAAAACTTTCCCTCCAAAGGACCAAATAGGTGGAAAAAAAATTGGTCTTTTTTTGTACCACCATCCTTTGCTTTCAGCCGACGCGCCAAAAGCTACGAAATACCGTGAAATGCTTATATCAATGCGTAGAGATCTTACATGCGGCTGCAACACAACATACAGGATTGCAATGTGACAACCGGGGAGGGAGTAGGAAGCGCGAGAAGGAGAGAAGTGAGCGCCTTTAGCTCGCGCTGTGTATTTCATTATCCCAAAACTTCTTAATAACTTACAAAAATTGGCTTTTATACCTTAGCCAAGGTTTTTGGTGGTCAAAACTAATAATCTGGGAGCTCTAACTATAGACAGGTTGATACAATCTGGAAGCTTATAGCCCCGGCTCATCAATTACAAAGTTTATCCAAAAAATAGGAGTTACAATATTTTTTATTCACCACAATAATAAATATTTTTACAAAGAGAGCTCTGAAAAATGGTATCCGAGTTAGCTTGCTGCTAATAACAGCAATGATAGTGATGATTCTTATGACATTCCCTACCAGCAACTTAGGTCATCACCATCACTAGCAGCTTCTAACAGGCAAAGAACAACGAGTCCAAACCAGAAAGTTTGACAAATATGGATACCGAAGAGCCAGATTGGCCAAAAGCAGGTATGGATCAAGAAGACCAAGATCTTTGATAAAATATCACAAGATCCAATGCCAGCAAAAAAACAGTCTAAGCCTACAAAAGAACATATAAGAAAATCACAAAGTTGCAAGATTCTGTAACTCAAATTTGGGTTTCAAATAAGTTGACTCAAGCACAAAGAGGTCAGGAGTTCATATGGATTCCAAAATGGTTAAATTGTCAACTTCCAAAGTCTAAATCTCGTCACCAACCATCTGTATAAGAGCTGAAGCAAAGACCATTGTAGACTCACACAAAGACGAGGTGGATCTAAAAGCAATCTCTTCAAACACAAACAAAGCAGGGACAAGTATGGGTTTCCAAACGAGCAGCATGAAACAGCCAATAATTAGGAAGAAGTGGGTCTCAAAGGGAACCAATAAACCTACTGTCACTGTACCGCCTCTTGATTTATTTCAATTCCTTCTATGGTTATAGTACACTTAGAAGAGAACCCACTCCGAGGAACAATGCCAAATACAACAACCAACCACAGGGCTATACTTCCAAAGAAGAATGTGAGGTCCCCAACCCCGAGAAAATTGGGGCGACTTGATAGATGGCGTTCCTTTATTCTCCTTTTCCATTGACGACACCCTAGTCTATTTCGACAAAGTAGAGATACGAGCAACAGAAGAGATGAAGTCCTCTATCTATTGTTTAAGTGGTTATAAGGGTCATACGCCACAAGCCAGGTCGATAAATCTAGGATTCTAATGAAGCTGTTTCCTAACATAAAGATGAAATCCCATTGACATATTTAGAATCCATAAACAAAGCCTTTTTCCCCACGTTTAAGAGGCATGGCCGCCATCCATAAATCATAAATATGATATGAGACCTAGTCTAAATCAAATAGTAATTTTATGTCACGTAGATTTGGGCCATCTCGACTCTTGGCACAATGAGTCTCTAATTTCACTTCTCTTAATAAGAAGTGGAGAGTTTCTCGACTAATCGAGACCATCCATCCTTGACCGGAAACCTGAGCCAGCCTCCATTTTCCATCCCATACTCACACTTTTTAGCTTGTTTTTTAATTACTACCACACTGTTTTACATATACAAACAACGTTCTTTAATTAATTCCAGACACAGATTCTTTCATCCAGCCCTTCAAACATCACCAAATAATTTCTTTCTCAAACATGGTCTAATGAAGACAGTCCTATAAATCAACAAAAATGAATCTTTCAATTATTCTTAAGAGTTGCCGCTACCCACGGACTTTCTCTGTCTAACCAACAGAGCCTTTGCAAAGGATTTACTTATTTGCTAACCACGAAATGCGCATACTTTCCCAGTCACTGATCGCAAGGGAGCATCTCGCTAACCGCAAGGCATCCTGCTATCCGCAAAGTATCTTGCTAACCGTAAGAGACGAAAAGAGAGCTGCTAACCTCAGCTTAATCTCCGCTAATCGCGGAATCATCTCGCTAACCACGAGTTCCATCTGGAAACAAGATATTCTTTCAGCAATTGTTTTCTTTAAGTGATTTCTCAAACAACATTAACTAACTTCTAATATCAAACAGAGATATTTTATCAAACAGTAATCATAAATCAAACAATTCCTTTTCTACTCTATGAAATCATATGCTTGTTTCTTGTGATATAATCACATTTTCTAAACAATTTAAGGGAATTCTTAGGCTTGACTTACCGGTCATCATGTATAACGATGTAGAATTATAAATTCATCTTACCAAATTAGCACCACGTCCGACTACCTCTCGTAGTTGAGGTTGGACAGCTTCGACTTCTTCCGCAATCAATACCTCCGCTTGAGCCAGGTTTGGAGTAGTTGATACCTTCCTCTGCATCTTTTTTGGAGGTGGATAAACATGAGCATCCTTCGAGCTTCGAGTGACTCGCTTCGGGGCCATCGTATCGTGAAAGAGAAGAGAGAACGTGAAAAAGAGAACTCAAGAATTTGAGAGGTAACACGATGATGGTAGAGAAAGAAGTTGGAGATGGAGATGGCTTGAGGGTAAGAGCTTGAGGGAGAGAAGGTAACTCCGATGTTAAGGCAAGAGAGCTTCCGCTTCTGAGAGTGTGTGTCCTCAAAGTGAAGGGAACGGGGTCTTTATATAGGCTCTCAGACCAGCTAAGAATAGAGCTACATTACAAGGCTTGCATAGGCACAATTTTTGATTGCCCAAGCACAGCACATACCCTTGGTGATACACTGTCGTCAAGGAGGACTCCAAATAGGAGCAGCGAGGCATTCTAAATGCATACCTAATATTATGAATATTAGAGGGAAATGTTTTGTGAGTTGTATTGAATTTTTACATTTGATTGTGATGATTTTTTGGCAAAGTTCAGAGTATATGTCCTCATAATAGCGTTACAAGATGAGTACGAGGACAAAAGCCATATATGAGCCCCTAGGGACATGTGTACAATGTACATAGCATTTATATTTCTATTAACTTGATTTTGGTTTTTCAGTTGAGCTGATTTTTGGTTTTATTTAGTCGTTTTTTGAGATTTTCTTGAGAAAAACAGAAAAAAAATCCATAATCCAGATGAAGAACAGACTGAAGAGATGTCAAGCCGTACAAAGCAAAGAAGGTCCAAGAAAACGACGACACTTCATGAAGAATGTCTCAAAAGCCATATGCACAATGGGTAATGTTAGAGGTAAGAAAAGAATGTTGATAAGCCTTCAACAACAACATGAGGCCAAAAATGTCTGAAAATGATCATCAAACTCCGGGATGGACTACAAGGATAAATAAGTTGGTGATCGACTAAACAAAAGCAGCCATCAAGTGTAAAGTTTCCATCAAACACTTCACGGGACCATAAGGCCATATATAGGAAGTAGATCTATATACTGTAAATCTTCTATCTTGTATGTGACTTAATGAAGCCTAACAAACAAAAGGGACTAACAATATTGACAAGATTAAAAGGGGCAGAGATGACAGTTCAGTCATCTATCGTGATAGATGTCTGCAGGAGCAACCAATGGTTAAGCCCAATTCGGATCATCATCATTGGTTCTACATGTGTTTGCTAGCCAGAAGGATCCAAAGCAGGAGGCTATGCATAGAGAGTACAAGCTAAGGTTTTTTTTTTCTTTTTTTACCTAGCTTGCCAAAGATTGAATTTTTTCTAGGAGAAGGAGCCATGATAGCCATTTACATACCTTGTACATCATGTATGTGAGTTTTGGAGACAAAGGGACAATGATAGCTCATTGATGGTCGTCTATCGCGAATGATGTCAAATCAAGCCCTTTTGATGCAAGTTACTAACTTGTGAAATTAACTGGGGTTTGTCAGGATTTAATTAAGTCATGTATCAAGTAGAAGTAGTATAATGATTTACACAGCACACAAAAGTTAACAGTGGCAAATACAACTTTGATCACCTTGATATAGGAACAAAGGAGTCACCAACAAAGAAGAGCAAACACAAATGGTAGACAAACCAACCTTTGCAGGGCTGCATATCTTGTCCTTGCTGAGGCAAATCAAATGTTGAACCTGGGTTTGGAAACTCAAAGCAGAAAAATTATCTCCCATATTTGCATTGGCCTAAAGAAGGTGAAGGTTTAGCCATACAATTTCTACCAAATCCTTACAAAGTTGTCATTGGTTCACAAGATGTGAAGGCCAATCACTCAATTCTACAAATTATAGAAGTTGTTTCTGAGAATCACAAATACTCAAAATTGATAGATTTGTTGGAGCAAGTGATGGATGGAGCTTTCTCTATCCATGATGATAAGAGTCAAGCTAAACAAGATTGGGGTCTTTCTGAATTTAGATTTGGAAATAGACCTATAATGACAGAAATAGATGTTGCATATGAGAATGGTTGTGAAGGACATAAAGTTCGTCATCAATTATGATTTTTCTGAATCATGTGAAGACTATGTACATCGGATTGGACAAACAGGATGAGCTCGGGCACGAGCTCGGGCACAAGCTACATCCTATACTTTCTTTATATCAACAAAGCGAAAACAAAGACTGCACCGGCATTGATAACTAGGTCATGTCATGGACGACATGGACGGGGAGGGGGGGTGTTGACAGTTGGGTCAACAGCACGACATAACTCAACAAAGCCTTATTTTTTGAGAGTTATGAAATGCTAAGGATTATGGTTATAAACATCATTTGTAATAAGTAGATAGTCTAGTTGCAGAAGTTGAGGAGCGTGCAATGGCACTTCCAGATTGTACATACAAAGCCATTTTACCCATTGAACTCCATTTTAGGTTAAACCTAAGGTAACCGTAGTATATAAGGTACCTAGGTCATTTTGTAAAGAGAACTTTTACCATAATCATAGTTTTAAGCTGCCGTCAACTGTGTGTGAGAGAGAAAGAGAGAGAGCATGAGCTTCATCCTACCGCTACTGCCCGCTTGTTCATCACATTGTAGATCCAACTACACCTTCACGCTAGCCTCAACAAGAGCTACGCGACAATGCCAAGCATTCCGCGTGGAATGGAGCGAACGCGCTCGCGCATCTACGAGGTCTTTGCAGCTGTAAGTATATCAAATGATGTCTGTTTTTGCCTGCAAGTAGACGTTAGAATCGTAGCGACATAAGCTATTCTTAGGTACTCATAGATTTCACTTTTAGGCACTTCCAAAATTCAGCTCTGTCTTTATACGTGTTTTTTGCAGATGGGTTTAGAGCTAGGGTTTTGAGTTTAGAGGCTTAGGGACAGGTGTATTCTAGTGAGGGGATGGTGTTCCTTAAGTTTTGTATGATTCTGGCATGGTTTAGTGAGTTTCCTTCCGTTTATGTGTATGTGGGTTGAGTGGAGTAGTTGAGAGTAGTGAGACTCTAGATTGTGGTTTAGTTGCCCTTCCAGAGTGTTGTATGTGTAGGACAGTCTCAGCCTGACAAGATAAAGATATTTCCTCTGTGTGCCTATCATGTCATATGTTTCCTCGATTGACATTATGTTGATCTAGGTTGTGTTGCATGCACTTTATGGGTGGTGTGATTCGCTCCTGCAATAGGTGTCAAAAGCATGTATCTTCCCTAGAACTAGTCTCTAAGGTGGCACCTTTTAATCATACTTTTTTTTTTAATGGATGATTTTGAGTATAGACAATCCTCCATTCGGGGCTAAGCTAAACCATACCTACCCCAAATGCCTCAAAATTGAGCCTTCCTTCTCCTCACAAACCTTTGTTGATGGGACACCTTTCTCACATAAGTTAGTCTACCCTAACATGGAAATTTCTCTTGAGAAACCACTATTTAGCAACTGTGAGACACTTCTCAAGGTGGCTACAAACTCCATTTGCTCATAAAGAAAATGAGACAGAGAAGATGAAAGTTGAGTGTAGCTCTCCACCCATCCTTAGCTTATATAGGAAAAGCTCTTACCCTTCTAGAACAATGCATGAGACTTTGCTTTTGAGGCTCCACTTGAGCATCCTCCAATTACCCCTTGGCATTCCTGTCATGTGTTTGCAACTTTCCCTTCTTATGCATGCCTTCAAGCATAGGCCAAATTCCTAGCTACTTGCCACAATGCATGGCTAATTTTGGTGCCTTTGCCCTCGTGTGACATTGCAGTGACACTTGACATGCCTAGCCATCTAACCTACTTACACAATTGCACTTGGTCTATCTCTAGGGAATATGCTTAGTCCCAAGACCCTAGCCATTCTAGGATTGTGTAGGTACATTGACTTTCATTGCTTGTCACATAAATATGCCCTTGTTTTACTTGATGTCTAGCATTCTCTCCCCCTTAAACTAAATCACTGTCTACAATGATCACTTGGAAGGGTGTAGTTAGAAAAGAAAAAGTGTCTAGTGCAAACTTGTGCCAAAATAGGAAAAATTTAGTTATAGTCAACTTACCATTCTCTAGCTTGGTTCCTTTTTTAATTACCAGTTTCTAGCTTGGTTTCTTACCCAAACTTGGACCTCATATTGCCCCTTGCAATATCTACAAACTATATGGCTATGATAGATGAGGACACTGATCAACTGGTAGTCAATCTAATAACCCCATCAAAGATCATAAATTCTTCTATATGAAGGCTTTTTTTTAAATGACATATTGGTCCTAATATTTGGAGTACTTGTTAGTCTATGACTCTCTATGGAGTGAAGATTATGCTACTAATTTCTCCACCCCTTCAAAAGATGCATTGTCCTCAATGATAGCTACTTAGTTGGAAGCACTACAAAGGTACTCGATATATGAATCCCATACCACACTATAAAGAAATCCACGTAGCTAAAAAAACTCATTTTTCAAAGATACTAGTCTTCTTGGCCAAGACAAAGAAAATAATAATGCAATAGAAATTCCTATGTAGCTACATAGATACTTGACAAATGTGTCCCAGTTCCTCGAAGGGTACTCAAGCCATAGCATTGGTCTTCAATAACAAAGAAAAAATGAGATGCACACTTGGAAATGATGTTAATGAAGACTATGCTAACCTTCATCTTGTCCGTTTTATTTTTTCATTGGGTTTCAAATATATTGGCAAGGACAACTAAAGAAATCCCTTCTCCACAAAGTCACACACTATCATAGATATGACAGTTTTTCCATAAGGCCTTGGCACTCTTCTTTGCCTTGTGGCTTGCTTATACTTGGATACTTGGCTCATATCTATGTATTTAATGTTACCATATACATGTGGTAGTGATGTGTGTGAACACACTTAGGACCGTTGGGGCACTTTTTCCCTCACTAGGAGGTTTTTCCCCCCATCCATTATATATCCACCCATCACTCTAGGGCTATCTCATCTTTCCATTGCACGCTAAGTAATACTACTCTTTGTTGTGTGCCTTTAGCTTCTTGTGTTTTCTCCAAGTTGTGTGCATTTCCTTGCAACCCTATTTCCAACAATTGGTATCAGAGCAGGTTGCATCCTCCCGGGCTTAGTTGCCAGCATTGTTAGCACACGTCTTCTTTGGATTGTGCTATTTAGCACGCGTTAGTCTTGTTTAGTTTTTCCTCTTTTCGAGCAATTCTCACATCAGGTACATACACTCGCTAGGGCTAACACACTATGAAAATCTCAAAATGTTTATTGCGACCTTTTACTACATTTTGTAGAGAGAGAGTGGGGATGGGGGGCATTTTTTGTATTTAAAATATTAGTACTATGGATATTGCCGCTCATATTACCACGTATATGATTGCAATTATTGCCGCTTTAATTGACGTGCTTATTATTGAATCCCGCTTTAGCACTTAAACATTCAAATTTTGGTGTTTCCCTCTCTTTTGCTTCTGAATAAAAATTGAAAACAATCTTTAAAATTTCAAAAAAAGTAAAAAAAGATATTAAAACATGAAACAATGGCTATGTGGATAAACATGAAACTACGAAGAGGAAGCTCCATCCTAGAGTTATGTATGCGTCTCCATGTAAAGCAAGCACCACAGAGATGAGAAGCTAAACATGGACAATATCTTCTATTGAGGCATGGGCACTACTTCCTTGGACTTTGCATATGCCCACATGAGTGACGTCCATGGCATCCATCCATCCATCATGTTTTGAATTGGCTCTCACAAACTGAGGCAACCAATTCATCCCGTTACAGCAAAGCATAGTCAAGTCTGTTTTACAAGTGGAACCCCTCGTCTTCTACCTACAACCTCCAAGCTTGGGGATGGCTTGCCTTGTGATGAACTAGAAAGCCCTTCATTCAACCAAGCGTCCTCACCTTGAAGGTAATCTTGGTAGTGCTTATGAGAGAGAGAGAGAGAGAGAGAGAGAGAGAGAGAGAGAGAGAGAGAGAGAGAGAGAGATGAATGGATGACACGACAAAAAAATTCATAACTAAAAGTATATATAATGTTTATGAACTATCTTCCAAAAGATCTCTACAAGAAGCGTCATCCAACTCTAAGCACATGGCTCCTAAATCAATAAAGAGAGAAATAGAACTGTCGTTTGTGGATGTGTTGGCTTTAAATTCGTCATCCTTCATCTCATCATGGCAATTATCTTCGCTAAGATAGGGCGATCGTGGGACTTGAATCATCAATTTCTCTCTTCTCTATCTTCCCTCATTCAAAGGAGTAGGTGAGAGAGGGTCGAAGATGCTCTCAACTTCATTAGTGGAAAAAATGTTCTCCCCCAAGGTGTTACAGAAACTACCAACCAAAGATTTGGTGTTAGCTTCTCAGTTAACAACATGACATCATTCTTATTTATACCCTCATTGATTGTATCACAACTTTTTGTATTAATGAGAAATCTTGTAAAATTCCAAAGCTGTTGTATTATCAAGTGTAAAGGAGCATAGAGCTTCCAAATTTGTAACTAATTGCAGTTTTTAAGCCTTGTTATTGAGCCCAAATAGCTAGGAATCCATTCTTTAAGCCTTGCCTAAGGTATCAAAGCCAACTTTTGTCATTTTGAACCGAAGTTTTTGGATAATGAAAGTGAGTGTACGCTACAGCTAAGTATTGTGAGTTTTGTGCTACTTTCAATTGCTCATGTCTCCCTCATGCGGTGTTGCATTGTGAATCCGAGTATACCAACGCACTTGTTGGTGAAGCTCTCTCTTTCTACATAATTTTCTTACGACGAAGTTGTGTTTTTAGATGTGCCAGTCTACGAGATGTTTTCATTCCCTACCCACAATACACGCATCTAAACTTATTTTTTACCATAGTGGTAGATAGAGCACGTCCTAAGGAATCCATAGAGTGTTTCGGAGGCCAAAATTGACTTGCCCAAAATACGTTGTTTATCTTACGTGAAATTTTGTTCGAGTGTTAGAAATGACATTTAAGCATGCACATTCTAGGTAGTAAGTTTCATTGCAGTCGGAGCATCATAGCTATACAAAATCACGATAAATCTTGTGGTAAGAAAAGTTTCCTTTGATGTTTGACACAAGTCTAAGACCGATTTAGACAAGATCACATAAGACTTGGGTTTTTCGAGGGATTGGCTATCTCTTATAGTCTCCATGCACTAGTCAAGTCAGCTACGTCCGACGGATTGACATTTTATGCTTGTGCTCTGCTAGCATTGATATGGTGAGGCTCAAAGAAAATTAACAAAGAAAATGTCAATCCTGGCTAAAACTTGAAATCAGGGTGTAAATAAATCCTAAAACTTGTGGGAAAATCAATCTATGAAATAAAAATTGAAAAATATCAAAATCTGGTAGAATTTTATCTTAGGCGCGTTCAAGATAGAATTCCACACAGAGGGGGTATTTTGCCAAACTTTCAATTCATAGGGTTTTATTAGACCATATTACATCTCCTCAGCAAGTTTGATCAAGTGTGGAGTTGTTCAACGACAAAAAACACCAAGGAAGCTGGAAACCTTTACAACGGGATCAAAAAGGGGGACAAAACATTGGCAAATAGTTCAAACTTAGTGAAATTCATTGTACAAGCTTGAAATCACATATAGAAACCTACACAAGTCACATTGGCCAAAAAAAATGCTAAAATATAGAAGATTTATCTTAAACACACCGAAGATACATTTCTCACCAAGAGGGTCATTTTGTAAAATTGAGACCAGGGTTATCTTTGTCAAGCTATGCGGAGCCCATCCATGTGATAAAAGTTGAAATTTACCTCCACAGATAGGTGCAGCCATCTTAGGCACGCGTAAGATAGCCTTAGAAATTTTTAGAGTTAGGGCATATTGGGTGTGTCTAGTGCTTGAAAACAGAAATTTTTAGATATTTTGTTACTTCAGATTGACATTTGTGGAATCACGTATGGTTTGAAGTGCTAGTGTGCAAGGAATTATGACTTTGCGGAGAAGGGCAAGACAAGGAGTGGAAGTATAGTGTCTGAAACCAAGGGAAACTTTGAAGTATCTTTCCAAATTAAGTTGTGTGAGCCCATATATGTACTTAAGATTTAGTAGAGTTTTGGAAACTTTGGGTACCTTAGGAGAGAATAGGAGCAGAGCTTCCACAAAAGAGAGTGTAAACCAAGGAGACCATTAGAAACTATTGCGAAAGAAGTGTCAGACACTTATTCGACTCATCTTTGAGATGTCTTCTTTTCTAATTAATCAAGATGTGGGACCTGTCTCTAGTCAAGCACATCTTGAGCTCTTCAAAACCAACAAGTACAAAGCTCAGATTTACTTGGATCCTAACAAGGAATTTGTAGTAAGGATAGATGAACATACCGTTGAGTTTGAAGAGGAGGTTAGAACAAACAAATAGGACAACTTCTATATGGACCAAAATGGGGTGCAATACCTCAAGATACATGATCCTGATTTAGTAGACAAATGGGGATGGAGGTGATACTCTGATTCCTAATCAGGCTATGAAAGAAGGACCTCCCATGTTAGAATTAGAAGATATGACTTGATAGATACCAAACCTTTGAAATGCATACCCATTGACAACCCTAAGCTTGGAGTCTATTGTTGGGAAGCGAAAAATATCACGGATTTGATATGAACTACCCATAGCAAACTAGAACAATTGACACCCTTGAAGATATGTATATTTTCAAGATCAAGGAGAAGGGCTTAACAGAACTACCGATCCATCTCTTTAGGGATTGTTATAACAACAATTTGGTTATGATGACTCCTAAGGAGATTGAACATACCACATACCAGGGACATTCCATTCGAGAAGTGATTACAGAATGTACATGAAATTGAACATAATGGAGATCCAAATGATAGAGCCAATGATAGTATGATCAATCAAAGAGGAACCACAGCCAAGGGCACCCACCTCAATGATGGAACCAGGGGAAGAAATGTAGAAACCACCTATAAGAGGGAAAGAATGGGTGACCCTATGACAAGGAGAGGTCCACATGAGTCACATCTACCAAACAACTAGTTTGTCGGTTTAATGGAAAAAACCTCACTAGAAGAGAAAGAGCGGAAGCTGAGCCTAACCGTAGAGTCTAGTCAGACCAATAGACTTCCAAAAATGGATTAAAAAGTACAATGGGTTAGGGGATCCATTTGACCACTTAGCGAACTTTAGACAGGTTTTTGAGAGTTGAAGGCATAACCAACTTTCATACTTAGTTTGAGGGTTTTGGAATGACCCTAGAAGGCAAGGCCTTAACTTGGTTTAGACCATACCTCTTAAATCAATAACCTATTTACGACTTTGGCAATGAGATTTGTTGGTGCTTGTTAAAAATGAGAATCCAGCATAGTACAGTAGCACAAATCTAAAGTTTCAAACAAAACAAGGAGAATTTCAAAGATAATGTGACTCGGATGAGACAATATATAGACAGATGCTCGAAGTTGAAAATCCCAACCGAGGAAAGACTTGTCTCACTATTTATGGAGGGATTATTGAACAACGATTTGCATGCTATTTTGTATAGCAAAAAACACATAACTTAAGAAGCATGCAGTCTGGACGCGATTGACTTAAGTGATAATTGTGAGATTTCAACGAGGAGAGCATTGCTAAAGATACATAGAATAAGCAAACTATATCCACTGTGTCAGCACAAGTGGGCCCAATTTAAAAAGCTCTTGCAAACGATATAGAAGACATGCTCAAATATGTGACCAATATGATGACTAACATGCGTGCATGTAACGTCTTCCGCTCTTACAACCACAACACACAGCCAATGGTTTGGATTTCTAGCCTCCATGTAAGCTCACGCTCTTCCGTGGAAGTTCCACCTTTTGTCAACAGCACCAAGGTGGAAGAAACCTGATGTGCATACTTTCACCTGCAAGCGCCTTTGAGCAGGGTCTCTTCTGCGCCGAGTTGTGAACCCATCCTAAGAGATGTTGAAAGTAAAGAGTAAGGTTTTAATTAAGAATCAAGAAGAGGGCTTCCAGAACCTGCGGCAATAAGAAAAGGTCGAGAGAACGTGATCAACATAGCGAGAGCAAGGCCATCTCTTTCTCTCTCTCTCTCTCTCTCTCTCTCTCTCTCTCTCTCTCTCTCTCTCTCTCTCTCTCTCTCACACACACACACACACACACACACACAAGTTGCCTGTGGCCATGGCGAGCTCAGTGTTGCCCGACGCCCCATGCTTTTCTCTCTCTTGCATCCTGTTTTGCTGTGCACTCTCTATCACCTTCCCACCACTCTCTACCAGCTCTACTCCACCCCTGTGCAGCTTTTCTCTACCTTCATAGTGCTGGATCCCACGTATGATTTTCCTTGCTATGATATTACAATGTTGATTTTTCATTCTCTACCCACAATACAAGCATCTAAACTGATTTTCGACCATAGTGGTAGATAGAGCACACCTAAGGAATCCATGGAGTGTTTCGGAGGCCGAAATCGACCTGCCCAAAATAGTTGTTTATCTTACGTGTGACTTTGTCCGAGTATCAAAAATGACATTTAAGCATATGGGGATGCTGATACTCTGCACATTCTAAGTAGTAAGTTTCATTGCATTTGGAGCATCGTAGCTATACAAAATCATCGATAAAGCTTCTGGTAGGAAAAGTTGCCTTTGAGGTTTGACACACATCTGAGATTGATTTAGGCAAGAGCACATAAGACTTGGATTTTTTGAGGGATTCGCTATCTCTTGTAGCCTCCATGCACTAGTTGAGTCAGCTACGTTCGACAAATTGACATTTTATGTATGTGCTTTGCTAGCATTGATGTGGTGAGGCTCAGAGAAAATTAACAAAGCAAATGTCAATTCTGGATAAAACCTAAAATCAAAGTGTAAATAAATCCTAAAACTTGTGGGAAAATCAATCTGTGAAATAAAAATTGAAAAATATCAAAATCTGGTAGAGTTGTATCTTAGGTGCATTGAAGATAAAATTCCACTGAGAGGGAGCATTTTGCCAAACTTTCTATTCATAGGGTATTATTAGACCATAATACATCTCCTGAGCAAGTTTGATCAAGTGTGGAGTTGTGCAAGGACAAAAAACACCAAGAAAGCTGGAAACCTTTACAACGGGATCAAAAAGGGTGACAAAACATTGGCAAATAGTTCAAACTTAATGTAATTTCATTGTACAAGCTTGAAATCACAAATAGAAACCTACACAATTAGTCACATTGGGCAAAAAAATGCTAAAATAGAGTAGATTTCTCTTAAGCACACCGAAGATAAATTTCTCACTAGGAGGGTCATTTTGTGAAATTGAGACAAGGGTTATCTTTGTCAAGTTGTGGGAGCCTATCCATGTGATATAAGTTGAATTTACCTCCACAGAGAGGTGCAGTCATCTTAGGCACGCCTAAGATAGCCTAAGAAATTTTTTAGAGTTGGGGCATATTGGGTGTCTCTAGTGCTTGAAAATAGAAATTTTTAGATATTTTGTGACTTCAAATTGGCAATTGTGGAATCACATATGATTTGAAGTACTAGTGTGCAAGGAATTACGACTTTGCAAAAAAGGGCGAGACAAGGAGCGAAGTACAGTGTTTGAAACTAAGGGCAACTTTCCACATTTGAAGTGTCTTTCCAATGAAGTTGTGTGAGCCCATATATCAACTTAAGATCTAATAGAGTTTTGGAGAACTTGGGTACCTTAAGAGAGAATAGGAGCAGAGCTTCCATAGAAGAGAGTGTAAACCAAGGGAGACCGTTAGAAACTATTGCGGAAGAAGTGTTAGACACTTATTTCGACTCAAGCTCTGAGATGTCTTCTTTTTTACTCACTCAACAAGTGGGTAGTCTCTCAAGTTCAAGCATATCTTGACCTTCTTTAAAACCAACAAGTACAAAGCTCAAATTTACTTGGATCCTAACGAGAAATTTGTAGTAAGGATAGATGAACATACTCTTGAGTTTGAAGAGGAGGTTAGGACAAACAAATAGGACAACTTCTATATGGACCAAAATGGGGTGCAATACTTCAAGATACATGATCCTGATTTAGTAGACAAATGGGGATTGCAGGGTGATACTCTGATTCCTAATCAGGCTATGAAAGAAGAACCTCCCGTGCTAGAATGAGAAGGATATGACTTGATAGATACCAAACCTTTGAAACGCATACCCACTGATGACAACCCTAGGTTTGGAGTCTATTGTTGGGAAGCCAAAAATGTCACGTATTTGATATGAACTACCCATGCCAAACCAGAACAATTGACACCCTTGAAGATATGTATATTTTCAAGATCAAGGAGAAGGGCTTAGAAGAACTACCAGTCCATCTCTTTAGGATTGTTATAACAACGTTGATTTGGTTATGATGACTCCTAAGGAGATTGAACATACCAAATACCAGGACATTCCATTTGAGAAGTGATTACATGAATGGTACATGAAATTGAACATAATGGAGGTCCAAATGATAGAGCCAATGATAGTATGATCAATTAAAGAGGAAGCACAACCATGGGCAGTCACCTCAATGATGGAACCAGGTGAAGAAATGTAGAAACCACCTATAACAGGGAGAGAATGGTGACACTACGACAAGGAGAGGTCCACATGAGTCACATCTACCAAACAACTGGTTTGACGGTTTAATGAGAAAAACCTCTAGTAGAAGAGAGAGAGTGGATGCTGAGCATAACCGTAGAGTCAGACCAATAGACTTCCAAAAATGGGTCAAGGGATCCGTATGACCATTTAGCGAACTTCAGACGGATTTTGAGAGTTGAACGCATAATCGACTTCTTATACACAAATTGAGGGGTTGGAATGATTCTAGAAGGCAAAGCCTTAACTTGGCTCCAAACCATATCTCTTAAATCGATAAGCGATTTACGAACTTTGGCAATGAGATTTGTTGGTGTTTTGTTAAAAGTTTAGAACCAAGCATAGCACAATGACGCAAATCTAAAGTTTCAAACAAAAACAGGGAAAATTTGTCAAAAATATTGTGAGTCGGATGAGACAATATATAGACAGATGTGCGAAGTTGAAAAAGACTTATCTCACTATTTTTGGAGGGACTATTCAACAAAGATTTGCATGCTATTTTGTATAACAAAAAACACCTAACTTAGGAAGCATGCAGTCTGGACGCGATTGACTTAAGTGATAATTGCGAGATCTCAACGAGGAAAGCATTGCTAAAGATACAGAGATTGAGCGAACTACATCCATTGTGTCAACACAAGTGGGCCCAATTGTAACAGCTCTTGCAAACGCTATAGAAAACATGCTCAAATGTGTATAATGACCAACATGCGCGCATGTAACGTCTTCCACTCTTACAACCACAACACGCAGCCAATGGTTTGAATTTCTTCCAAGGAAGTTCCACCTTTTGTGAACAGCACCAGGCGGGTCTCTTCCGCCGCCATCCTAAGAGATGTAGAAAGCAAAGGGTAAGGTTTTTAATAAGAATAAAGAAGAGGGCTTCCAAAACCTGCGGCAACAAGGAAAGGTCGAGAGATCGCGATCAGAAGATGTAGGAATGACGTAGCGAGAGCAGGGTCATCTTCTCTCTCTCTCTCAGGTTGCGCGTGGCCATGGCAAGCTCATGTTGCCCACCCCATGCTTTTCTCTCTCTTGCGTCCTGGTTTGCTGTGCACTTTCTCTCACCTTCCCACCACTCTCTACCAGCTCTGCTCCACCCCTGTGCACCTTTTCTCTGCCTTCATAGCGTTGGATCCCACGTATGATTTTCCTTGCTGTGATATTTAAACAATGTCGATTTTTGCCACTGCGAAGGAGGTTCTGAGCATGCAGGAAGGGGGTTGATCAACCTGTACACTTTACGCTCATGATTCTTAAACTTGTGGAGTTTTGGGGGCATCGCGGGAGGTGCCAAAGTGGGGTTGGGCCAGGTGAAGAGGCTCTAGGTACTCTGCATCATACGCAGCTGTGATAAATTATAAGACTAGCTGATGCGGGCAACGCAGTGATTAACATTGATTCTATATTGCTTAGGCAGCTCGCTACTCGGGAGTCGGAGAAGGCTTTTATTAAAGCGTCCTACTTGTTTGAAAGAATCTAAGCAAGACACTTATAATATGCTTGTTGAGAAGAGTGTCATATAAATCTAGAGGGTGCATATGTTGGTACCTTGGTGTGGAAAACTAGAAACCAGAGTCCAGACTTTTCCTTTTGGGTCCACTCAAAAAACCTGACATTTGATGTGGATTGATACCAAACAATATACGTGCAAACTCTCTGTGATAAATTACATGAGATGAGATTGGGCGCGGCCCCTGCAAGTTGCACGTGGAGAGCATGATCATGTGTGTACTCGCTAGCAAAAATTTTGAGAAAACAGAGAGAGAATTAGAAACCGCTTTTCTGCACACGAGAATGGGGCGATATTGGATTAGAAATGGGCCCTCCTTCCTAATCCCCTTCTTAATCAAGGTAATTTATTCTCTGCAGGCAATTAATGCGTCATTCCTTGTGTATGTGATTATTGCCCTTGCAAGCTGGCAACCCCTCCGCCAACTGGAAGTAGCTTTTGTTTCGGAGAAGGGGACCATATCTGTGCATCAAGGAAACAAGGTAAGTAGAAAGATGCTCTCTCTCTCTCTCTCTCCTCTCTCTCTCTCTCAATATGTACTGATGTTGACACAAAGAGAGGCTTGAGAAACAAAGAAAGAGAGGACAGTATAATATATGCATACATATATGTACGTGAGAAACCTATCATGCAGCTAAAAGAATGCATATGTCCACATATAATTAGAGGCTGCATTAATTCACTAATGAATTCTATTTCTAGGGAAGCATTTACAACCAATTAGCTAATGCTCATGAGCTTTCACTCATGTGCGAGGGCCTAATCTTGTAGAGCTGGGCTTGGCTGTAATTAATGTCCTAGCCTATAATTCATAGCCCTTAATGTCGACCAAAAGAAGATTTCGACATTCTCTCATGTAGGAAAATGGGCTCTTTCTCCTTGTTTGCAAGTAATGTTTAACATCACGAAGAATAATTTCCGTTGGGAGACACCACATACTTAGCTAGGTAAGCGGTGCGCCTCCCTCACAGAAGCTTGGTAAGTCACAATGTGAAAAATTATTGTAGGAGAAGACCTTGATAGTTGGAGCAGAAGTTGATCAGATGCTGCGGCGCCGGCAAATGGTGTAGGTGCAGCCAGCAAATCGTTAGCGGTTGTGGAGAGGGTTGGGTCCTGCAGGTACGTAGCGTTTCTCTTGTTCATCAGTATCCTGGTCATCATGGGGGGCCGCAGTACTGCCCACTTGAAGGTCCTGTTGCTGCTGATTTTGATGAATGTCTGCGGTGGATATTGTTGAGCTGGAGCTGTTGCTTAATTGTGGGGGAATGGCAGCATTGTTGATGAAAGTGTGGGAAGAATCCACAAGCTGGGCCGCCACTAAAGCACTCTTTGGAGAAGTGGGTGGATTGGGGTAACTGGGTTTGTTTTGATAGAGTTGCAGCTTGATGAGCTCAACTTGGTGAGCATGTAATTGTGCAGCGAGAAGCAGACGGCGCGGGCAAAACGCGACCTGCAATTCCGCAGCGGCGAGGGAATTAAGAGCGGCTGCACGGGCCGCCGCATCAATGGCGCTAGTAGTAGTGTGGCAGAAGCTCATGAAGAGCTGCAGAAGCAGCAAAGAGAGGAGCATGCCCAAGCCGTTAGCGACAATCACTGCTTTAAGGAGTGGCGACATAGGACCAGCTGCAGCCAGCTGCTACGTCGTCTTAATATGCTGCAATCGTTTACGCTGCTGCTCTTGTCGTGACAAACCATTTAAGACGATGGACGTCCTACTAGCAGTTGCAGCTGCAGCTGAAGCCCCGCTGTGAGAGAGAGAGAGAGAGAGAGAGAGAGAGAGAGAGAGAAAAGGAGAATGACCTATCCGCCTTGCTCATGCATGTAGGTAACTGGGAGAGAGAGGGCGGCCGGATTCAAATTTGAGGAGTCTGGTAGAGAGAGAAAGAGTGAATCTGCGTTTGAGCTGCCCCAGATCTAGCCAGCTGTGTGTGTGTCTGTGTGTGTGTGAGAGAGAGAGAGAGAGAGAGAGAGAGAGAGAGAGAGAAGGTCGTTGCAGGAAGGAGAATGAAGTATCCGCCTTGCTCATGCATGTAGGTGGAAAAGAGGGGGCATTGCTCTCGCCTTTGACGTTTGAAGTTTGACTGCGCGCGAATGTGTGTGTGTGTTTCTCAGAGAAGAGAGAGAGAGAGATCACGTATTTGTCCTGTGATCTATCTCCGATTCTCCTGTGTATTGTGTGTGTGTGTGTGAGAGAGAGAGAGAGAGATATCACGTATTGGTCTTATAATCTATCTCGTGTGTGTGCGCGCGTGTGTGTGAGGAGGGGGGGAGGGGGGAGAGAGCGAAGGTGCACTGTGCAGTCACTGCAGTGTGGCGTTCAAGAGATAGAGAGAGAGTCATTGAGAGAGCCTTAGTGTAACCTGGGGTGTGGCTGCATGTGATGAGAGAGAGAGAGAGAGAGAGAGAGGTGGCTGTGTGCATGCATGCAATTGCAGGAGCTGGGAGGGGACGTGGGCAATACAAGAGGGTGGTGCAATGTGCATGCGCTGATGAGAGAGAGAGAGAGAGAGAGAGGGTGCAGAATTTTACCAAGGAGAAGGCCCTTTGTCGGGACCAGCTACTCGAGTGCTTTTGGACAGAAAAGCACTTTCTTTCCTTTATTTGCAAGGAAGGGCCTTGGGATGGAAGGCTCGTAGGGCAGCAAGCGAAGGGGGCCATGCCCATATTTACTTTCCACCGCCAGTAAACCATAAAGAGCTCACTGTTGGGATGCACTTCCCCATATAGCCTCTACCGCTGGATTCTCCACGTACAAGGTTGTTCTCACGCTCTGTCTTGTTCCTTCCTTCCAAGACCCTCACTCACACATCCCCAAGTTACAAGTTACACCCCCCCTCCTTTTGAGTGAAAGCCAATCCAGTGTAGTAAACACACAGGATTTTGCCATAGTATACCCACATTCTTGCCCAAGTAATACCCATATGCTTGCCATAGTAAATACATAGAATCGCTTCAAATCAACCCCCCCCACCCCTCACTCCTCTCCACCCACTTCAATCTTCTTCTATTGATGCAAGTTTTACCCAAGCTTCATTGCTCAACCCATAGTTGATTTTTGACGAGCATCCTTCATATTTTCACCAATTTGTACACCACACCATTTGCAAGGTGGCTTCAAAGGACCAAAAACAAAAACACACAAAAAGTGTGTGATTGTTGGGAAATCCGAGGGAATTTCAAGTTTTACTACTACCTTACTTTTTAACAATGAGAGGTGCCTCTCTCTCTCTCTCTCTCTCTCTCTCTCTCTCTCTCTCTCCGTATAAGCTCTTGCTCCATCTGCTTTCCCATCTCTATGCTTTCCCAACAAAAACAAACCTTTTATAATATGTAGGTGTGGTTTTAATGTAAGAGAGAAGAAAAAGGGGTGGAAAAGAGGTAAAAGAAAATTCAAAACAAGCATACATTCTTTAGATGTACAATACTTACTAGTAGAAATTACTTATTTTTATGAAAAAATCATAACTATTTATACCCACTACTCTAAGCTTGGTCACAACATACTTAAGGTTAAAGAATTTTCTTAATCGCATATTAAAGAACTCCTTGAACTTTTCCCTCCTTCCAATGAAACATCACCACACTTATAGAAGTAGTGTGTTGATATCAACAATTGGTGGAAGTGGGTGTTTTGAATGCCAAAACATACAAGAGTTTCCTTCTCTTCTTTCATAGTCACCCTTCAGTTCTTTTCAAGCTTAGGATCAAGCTATGCAATCTTTTACAAGGTGATTTCTTGGCTAGTATGCAAAAAACAGATACATTTGAATAAAAATGTGGATGTATAGTTGGATTCCATGGCAAATGTTAGCTTTCCTCCCTCTCTCTCTCTCTCTCTCTCTCTCTCTCTCTCATAATCCATTTCTCTCTCTCTATCTATCTATCTCCTTCTTTCTCTTATAATCCATTTCCTAACAAATCTACCACGCACATTCATTTGCAAACAAAGATTACATATTACAACAGCGTGCAAGAAGATTGCATCTACGTCACTAAGCAACCTACGTCAAATGAATGAGGTATCTCTCTCTCTCTCTCTCTCTCTCTCTCTCTCTCTCTCTCTCTCCTTCTTCATTTATGCATGTAAATGTGTGTGTGTGCGCGCGCCAGAGTAGAATCCATTAGGAAAAGGGGGGGGAGGGGGGTGAAGGTGCCGCGGGAAGAGTGTGCAAGTGCAAGTGCGAGAGCAGAGAGAAAGAGACGCCTGCTTTAGGTAGAGCGCACAACAATGTTATCCTGTTGCAACTCCTTATTCTTTTGTATTAAAGAATAAGTGTATATAGATTAAGTTAGTAGATGGGTTAGTAGTAAGTGGGATGTCCGGCCAGTTGGCCTGAATCCCAACAAACTCCCACTTGAAGGCCAACGCAACCCAAGTAACCTGGTATGTACAACCGTGAAGCAATAATATAGTGGCTTCAACCTATACCCATCAACTCACTGCAATGTGTAAACCGCTCCAAGGCTAAGCCTTTCATCAAAGTATCTCTCCACCCACTTGAATCTTCTTCTATTGATGCAAGTTTTACCCAAGCTTCATTGCTCAACCCACAGTTGATTTTTGACGAGCATCCTCCATATTTTCACCAATTTGTACACCACACCATTTGCAAGGTGGCTTCAAAGGACCAAAAACAAAAACACGCAAAAAGTATGTGATTGTTGGGAAATTCGAGGGAATTTCAAGTTTTACTACTACCTTACTTTTTAACAATGAGGTACCTCTCTCTCTCTCTCTCTCTCTCTCTTCCTCTCTCTCTCTCTCTCTCTCTCTCTCTCTCTCTCTCTCTCTCACACACACACACACACACACTCACACACAATTAACAATATGTTTCTCTTTTGAATACAATTCTTTAATGTGGGTCCACAATAGCAACAAGTGAATCTTACAATGGTAACAACTCTAAAATATGGTTTCTCGATCATAATAACCGTTTTCGTAAGCTAACATTTGCCATGAAATCCAACTATAAATCCATATTTTTATTCAAATGCATCTATTTTTTGCATACTAGCCAATAAATCACCTTGTAAAAGATTGCATAGCTTGATCCTAAGCTTGAAAAGAACTGAAGGTGACTATGAAAGAAGAGAAGGAAACTCTTGTATGTTTTGGCATTCAAAACACCCACTTCCACCAATTGTTGATATCAACACACTACTTCTATAAGTGTGATGATGTTTCATTGGGAGGAGGAAAAGTTCAAGGAGCTCTTTAATCTACGATTAAGAAATTCTTCAACCTGAAGTATGTTGTGACCAAGCTTAGAGTAGTGGGTATAAATAGTTATGATATTTTCCATAAAAATAAGTAGTTTCTACTAGTAAGTATTGCACATCTAAAGAATGTATGCTTAATTTTGAATTTTCTTTTACCTCTTTTCCCATCTCTCTTCCTCTTCTCTCTTATAATAAAACCACACCTACATATATGAAAGGTTTGTTTTTGTTGGGAAAGCACAGAGATGGAAAGCAGATGGAGCAAGAGCTTATACGAAGAGGAAGAGAGAGAGAGAGAGACATGTACTATAAAAAAAGATCTCTTTTAAAAATAACTTTACAATGCTTTTATAGAGCTCATATCTCGTACTTGCATGTGCATGCAAAAGGTTGTGTTTCAAGATTGCACATTGGATCAGAAAGTTTCTGCTTATACATGTGATGTGCTATGAAAGGGTCTTTGCTCTCTTGATGCCAGTGTCTATCCCTTTTACAATTTTATTGTGCAAAAGGAGCTAATCTAAAAACTGTAAATATTATAACTAATAAGGTTTGCATCGTTTGTCTCTCTTCCAATTGTAGAAGTGTCTTGCTCATCATCATCACTAGATACCTTATTATAAATAATAAGGTTTGCATCGTTTGTCTTTCTTCCAATTTGTAGAAGTGTCTTGCTCATCATCATCACTAGATACCCAGTTGGCTTTGTGATTGTTTTTGTAGAAACAATCTTTCTTAACATGATTAGTATGACCACAAATTGGACACTTGATCACATATTTAGCGCATTGTTGTCTTTGACATTATTTCTTGTAAAATTGGTAATCTACTACTTACACTAGAAGAGGAGTAGTCTATAATCGCTAGTATTGCCGCGGATAAACAAAGGAAAATGAAAAGACAAAATATTGTGTACGCGGCAATAACCGCGGCTCATATCGCGGTAGTGGTTTGAAAGCAATAATCGCGATAATAATTGCGATAAAATACCCGCAACTATTACCGCGACAATTGCTACTTGTATTACCATGCTAATTATTGCTACACGCCTATTCAAAAATAAAGATGCTCATTTGGACCACCCAATTTCATTTGCACCACCCAAAATTGGGTGGTCCAAATGAGCACCTTTATTTTTTAACAGCATAAAACAATGAAACATCAATTGTGTTTTGAAAGAATATGCAAAAAAACAAAGAATTGAAATGGAATATACTTTACCTTGACAATTTAATGTGCAGAGGATCAACTATTTAAAAAAGTTACAAATAGAATGAAAATAGTTGTATATATATTGTGCCACATTCGGACTTTACAAAAGTTTGGTTAAATATTTTTCTATCTAATCCTCCTTGTTCTCGTCATCGTCCAGAGGCACGTACATTTGATCACCTTAACTCTACATAAACCCAAACCAAATTAAACAATTATCAACATCTCAAAATAATGGATACAAAATTATTTGTTTAAACTTACCGCTTGTAGTGATCCAACCACTGCGTCGAATTGCTCATTGAAATTGGAGTTGATCTCTTCAGACAGCTAATTCTGGTGTTAGAATTTAAAGCTATTGGGTATGCCGTTAGTTCAGATAGTAAGATTGGAACAGAGCATTGACTGACTGAAATAGATAACTGAACTGGAATATGATACTGAACGAGAGACATAGTTAGAAAACTGGGAAGAGTATTTGCCAATTCAGATTAATAGCTCAAGATCAACCAATACAGTATATAATGGTTCAAGCTTAGATCATTACAGAATTGATGATTACAAGTGAAGCTAGAGGCGAAGAGCTCAAAAGTGCTAAGAAAGCTAAAGCCAAAACAGTTCGAAAGCCGATTACAATGTAGCGGGTCCTATTTATAGCTCTCCTGAGTTTATACTACAATATCTGCCTGTGATAATTACTACCAGTCCAATTGCCTCCCGCTGGCCGATCTTCTAAGGGACAGTTTTCGCCTGCCAGGACTATCTTCGCCTTCTATATCCTTCCCTACTTTCTTGAATTTTGGTATGATTCCAAAAAATTTGAAAAAAAATCCACCGCGTGATTCTGATTTGGTGCTGCTGAGTTGGCCGATGTTCCTCACGATAGTACTCTTTCGATATGGATTTATACCATACTTCATGCTTGTTGAGTGCTTGACACCCCTATAATTGTAATTCCAAGGGTGTCGAGCCAAGGAGATCCGAGTGCCTTACTGGAAAAAAATCCACCGTCTGATTCTGAGATGGAACTACCCAGTATTCTTCCACTGAACCCGCTTCCTTTTGCCCTTCTTTGGTGTTGGTGCCTCAGAAGTCCCAGTGCCAGTATTTTCCTTACGGATAATTCTATAAATGGCCTCCTTCTCAAGCTGATCCCACCTTTCAGTAGACATCTCAAATTCATAAGGGGTGAGAGGGTTGTAAGTTTTGATGTCGGGATCAGCTTTCCCTTTGTCAGACGAGTTCTAGCCAATTTGTGAGAGTGCGAGGCAATGTGGATCCATCCCTGTGCAAGAGGCTGACTCATCTTGATTCTAGCTTCGAAGAGAATCTCAGCCATTTCTCTGTATTGTGGTCCCAGTCCTGGTTTAGCCGTGATATCCTTTTTAGGGATTTTGGAAGACTCCACAGTGCAGCAAACTGATTTATGATCTTCGTCAAACCTCGGAGCTGGATCTTCCACTGTCACTATAGAGTTTGACCCTCTGCATTTGGCCTGCAACTCCATGACATCATCCAATTTGAAGGCATCATTGATGAGTGTTTGCCAAGTTTTCCACTCCAAAGTGGCCCGCTCATACCAATCCTGAAGGTCATAAGTGATACCAAAGTAAGTGAGCCAGTCCATTGGTTCAGAATGCTGGGGATACAAGGGCGGAAAGAATCTGGGCAGTTTAGTTTCTTTAGTAGGTAATGCATACAGGAGAACTGGAGAATCAGACACAAACTCCAGAAAAATTAAAATGGTTTGGTTCTCCTGCTACATCATCTTTCTGGTAACCCCGACTAGCTGCAAAAGTTTTCGGAGAGCAGTTGCATGTTCTCCTATAGTCATTTGAGTCCGAGGTCCCTTGCTGCTAGAAGCCTGTTCTTCAATGAGTGGCTTGTACTCGCTGGTCTAGAACTCCTCCAGCAATTTGTATCTGAAGTAAAACTTCTTTCAGCTGAGTTCTGACTTCTTTCATACATTTGTATGTCGACTTGTTTCCAAAGAGCAAGTCTAACTCCAGGGTTAGGGAATGTCGGTCTGCAGTGGATTGTCGTTGCCAATGTGGATTGGCTATCCTATCATTAGGAGTTAGTGCCCACTCAGGTATCATATCCATCAGTTGGATTCTGTTGGGATGCTCAGGCAATTGGCACACTTCTTGATCGTGAAAGGCAGCCGATTTCCAATGATATACCATTTCTCTGGCTCCAACATACAGCATTTGAAAGCATGCCAGATCAAAGATCAGAGTATCATCCTCTAAATACATCCTAGTAGCAGGATCATATTGATGTCTTAATCTCTTAATCACTGTGATGAGCTGTAATGAATGTTGCTCATCACCCTTTAGGGACTCAGTCATAGCTTTGGCTTTTCCTTTGCTGTCAACAAGGTGTTGTGACTGGTGTACTGGATAATCTTCAGTTTGGCCCTTCTCTCCACTGTCTGGCTGTTGATCCTCAGACCGTTGGTCCCCCGACTCTACTGGTCTAGCTTGTCTTTGTACTGGTCTGGCTGGTCTCTGTTGGGTTGACTGTCCCCTATAGCAGCAAATCCACCAGCTCCAGATCCTGAAGGTGGAGAAGGAGAAAAGTCATTTTCTTCACCATATGGCTTATCGTCCTGGTTGTCCTCTTCTTCTTCATCCTTCTCTTCTTCCCTCTCAAAATCCTCTCATCGGGATTATTCTATTTTTCAATGTAATCCAAGATGGCTTGATTTGTCAATGTTGTATTGTATTCTGAGAGCTTATCCTACAGATCACTTTGAACAGTGTCCATCAGGGCTTTTAGATTGTCCATATTCAGAGTGACATTGGCCTCTGGATTCAGAATATCAGCAACATTATTATAGACATATCTCTCTGTCATAGAAGCCTTGATCGCAGTGTGAGCTGTCATCTGTTCTTTGTGATATGTCCGCTTCATTCATAGCAGAGTGTGAAAGCGATCAGCATCTCTCAAAGTTGCTGCCTTGTCTTCTTTTAACTGCCGATTTTCTATTTCTATTTTTAGCAGCTTTGTTTGCAGATCATTGATTGTCCTCACTGACTGATTCTCAGCAATAGTATGCCTGAGTCTTTGTGCAGCCACATCCTTCTAGAGTTTTTGCACCTGCTGCTGGCTGCTCTCCAAGTCTTCTTTGAGCTTAACCACCTGCTCACTAGGAGCCGATGCATCCATCATCTGGCCTAAGGCGTTAACAATGGTGCTCCATGATTATTGGATAAGCATTGAGCAGTCATCAGTGGCATTTGCCTGGTCAGATTGAATTGGCTCATAAACCATTACGGGAGACATGTATGGTAAATGTGCTAAATCAGTAGTTTGAAATATCAGTCTACCTTTAAGGGGATTATGCTGCAATTGCTGCAGTTTATCTTTCTTGGCTATGGACAAGCCTAATTCACTGAAAGGAATTCTGTTTGATGGGTTGTCAAGTACTGGACCCGTTCCCTTATCTTTAACTACGGGTTGTTCAGTGCTTGTCTTTTCTTTGGAGCCCTTTCTACTCTGATGTCCGCTGGAATTTGTTCCTCTTGCTGGCCCTTCCCAACACTGGTCTATGCTAGAGTTTGTTCTTCACTTGTGGCTGAAGTCTGGCCTGCTGAAGCTTTCCCAGTAGGCAAAGACTTTACCTGATTCTCAAGCTGCTTAAGAAAAGCAATGCTTTTGGTCAGCATCATCCTTGGTTTCTTGGAACCATTGGCTTCCCCCTAGGTGCCCTTTCTCTTTTGTCCGGTTAAGGCCAACTGATTGCCTGGATCTTCTTCATCTGAAGACAGCTCGACATTGGCAGTCTCTGGGATTGGTTTCTGACTCCAAGCCATCCGTACCTGGTCATATTGGCCTCTGGCGCAAGTGCCCAGTATAAAAATTGCCAGACATACCAAGCTTTGATACACTCTGGGATTTCAGCTTGGCAGTCTGCTGGAACACAGGGTTGTTTTTCAGACTAACAGCCTCAGCCACAAACCTGTAAACTGAGGGGACGTCCAGTCCTGCTACTGGAACCCCTTGTGCATTGGCTTTGCGTTTCTTATTAGTTGCTTCATCTTCTTTCAGTGCCGTGCTTATCTGTTCCACAGAGACTGTGGTCGGCTTTAGTTCATTAGGCATCTTGAAGGCATATGCAATGTTGTCAGGAGTTGTTGTGACTCTGACACCATTGATAACGACACTACCATCCTCGGCATTAAAGGAGTCAAGAACCTACTTGATTATGGCCGAGTCAAAATCTATTCTTGTGGCATGTACTACCAAATGCAAGTCCCAAAGCCTTAGCAGCACTTCGGCCTGCTTAGTGAATACATACCTTTGTATCTTACTATGCGGAATAATTGCTAAGGAAGCTTTAAGAGAAGTGATGATTGCCAAAGTTTCATCTATGGTTTCTTGCATCCTCTCCGACATTTTCTTTCTACCCATACACTGTGAGGACGGTAAGTTTGTAGAGGAAGAAGACTTACTTGGATAATCAAAGACGTAACCATGTGTGTCGAGTAAAGATAGGTAGTGATCAACAGAGTCTGCTGACGATGAAGTTTGTCGTTGCAGTGAAGACTCCGTGGAGCTTGCGGCGATGGCGAATGTGTAATAGCAAGGAGACGTCGTGGAGGAGATTTACGACAAAGAATACCCACCCTCCTTACTGTTATATGCGCTCTCGCCATAAAAGCTCCACTACTTACCATTCCTAGAGTTTTGTGCACCGGCGTCGGTGACATGGCATACATGCATTGGCTTATAATTCCCATGTTCCTTCTAATGATTATCACTGGTCCTTTTCCCCATAAAAACTGGTACTGACTCTAACCCTTTACTGACTCTGACACTGGCATTGTTTTGTCATGCTGAGACTTTTCTATCACCTTGATTGGCTCTAGTACTGGTTGTATATGGAAGAGGTTCAGAATGGCTAGTTCTGAGAATTCCTATCCATCAGTAACCAAAATGCCAGTATCTTCTTCTCTGGAAGTCTCTTTCTCATTAGAATAATATAGCTTGATCTTGGCCCCATTATAAACACCTGGCAACAGTAACCCAGATAAACCTTTCAGCCGTCCTGTGCCATTGGAAAACACCCAGTCCACTTCATACGGACCATCCCAAGCTATCTTTAAGTTTGGCTTCTTCGGGACCAGTTTGGATTGATAGAGCAAAAGCAAGTCGCCCTTCTGGAATTCCCAAACTTTGATTCTCCTATCATGCCAGTGTTTCTTTCTTTGCTGAACAATCCCCTGTTCCTCCAGTCTTTGTTTAAGATTGTGATTAAAATCCAATCCATGTTTCACCGCCATCCTAAGACTGGGAATTATGGATTCCATAAGCAATACAGCTTCAGTACCATATACCATTCTGAACGGTGTCAGTCCAGTGGTAACTTTGTAAGCTGTCTTGTAAGTCCATAGAGCAATTTGGAGCTTAATATCCCATTGGCGTGGCTCCTTTTGCACAATCTTGGTGAGAATGTTTTTGATGGTTTTGCTACTGCTTTCAACTTTCCCATTACACCTGGGATAATATGTCGTTGACTTCCTGTGTTTTACTGAAAGCATTTCCATCAAAATATCCATAGTATCATTAATAAAGTGTGTTCCTTGATCAGATACAATCTCCACAGGGCATCCATAACGACAGATAATATTTTCAAATAAAAAGACAGCAGTGGACTTCGTAGTGTTATCTAGAAGAGCCTTGGCCTCGACCCATTTAGTGCATTAAAAAATGGCCATCAATATATACCGGTTCTTTCGAGGAGTAATCTTCTTGAATGGACCCATGAAGTCCAGACCCCATTTCATAAATACTCCGAGTGGCTGAACTGGAGTAAGTGGAGTCATATCTGTTGCTGTTGGTCTATCCATCCTTTGACATATATCACATGTTTTACAAAAACGTTAAACATCATATATCAGAGTTTGCCACCACAATCCAGCCTGCAAAATTTTCTTGTAAGTAATATCAATGGAGAAATGTCCTCTAGAATCCCCTTCGTGTGCTTTGGAAATAACCTGCATCGTGCCTTCCATCGGCACACACCTTTGAAGAACCCCATCTACGCCCTGTCTATAGAGCAACCCTCTGATCATGGTGAACTTCAGACTCTTAATAATCAGAGCCTTATTCTAATTTTAAGTCCAGTTTTTTTGGGAATCCTCCTTTGGAAAGGAACTGATATACATCCAACCATTCTGGATCTGTGTTTTCCTCAGCTGTTACCTGAAACAATTCTGCGTCCCCACTGGCTCATCTCTCAAGGATACTTCTGAATAACCATCAGTGCTTCTGGACAGGAAATCAGCTCCACAATGGGATTTACCAGGCTTATGGAATATACAAAATTCAAATTCCATGAGGAACATCATCCATCTAATCAATCGGCCTTGAATAATAACTTTGTTGATCAAGAATAATAATGCCTGATGATCCACATAAAATGAAATAGCTTTCCCAGCAAATAATGTAGAAACTTAGTGGCACTAAAAACCATTCCTAAAGCTTCTCTCTCCGTAGTAGTGTATCCTTGTTCAGCCTGACTGAATCTCCAGCTATCAAAATATACTAGATAGTAAGTCCTCCCTTTTGGTTGAGCTAGGATTGCTCCCATTGCCAGTCCCGATGCATCGACATGCACATGGAAAATAACTTCCCAATTCGGTTGTCGGAGTATTGGCTTACTGATGATGGCATTCTTCAAACTCTAAAACCTCTCCTCACACTCAGCAGTCCAAAAGAACTTGTTGGTTTTCTTTGTGAGCTCATACAAGGTATTGCCTTAGAAGCAAACATATGAATGAATCTTCTATAAAAATTATATATCTCAAGAATGAACTTAACTCTGATGTTGTGCAAGGTGCCTTGGCCTGCTGGACACTCTGGATCTTATCATTGGTCATCTCTATGCCATTCCTGGACATTATATATCCCAATAGTTGTCCCTTCCAAACCAGAAAAACAGATTTAAATGGGTTCAAACAGATCCTCTTTTCCTTACATATTTGAAAGACCATTTCCAAAAATAATAAATGCTTCTTTTTTGTTGAAAATACAGTGAAATCATCCATATATATATGGCAAGAAATTGGTGCAAGAATTCATTGAATATTTCCATCATACACCGTTGGAACATTACTGGAGCATTGTAAAGACCAAATGGCATGACCAGATACATGAATGGACCCCCTTCAATAATAAAAGTGGTTTTACTCCGATCTTTAGGAGCAATCTTTAGCTGATTATAAACACGATAGCCATCCATGAACCTATACATCTCATGGCCTACAATCTCATCAAGAAACATGTCTTTAAAAGGTAATGGAAAAGGATCCTTGATTGTTTGAGCATTCAGCTTTTGATAATCCACACAAACCTTGAGCTTCCATTTTTCTTGGGCACAACCACAATTCGAAACAACCAGTTAATAGTGGCTACCTCTGTGATGAGTCCAACCTTTAGAAGGTTATCAATTTCTTCTTTGACCTTCTTAGTGTAATTTGGATTCATTTTGTACCGTTGCAGACGCACTAGTCTCGCATCTGGCTTCAAAGGTATTCTATGTTGATAGACCTCTGGATTTACACCTTTTAGATGGTATGTTCCCATGCGAACACATCTTTGTACTTTTGGAACATGTGTCAAGCTTTTTCTTTCATTTCTGAGTTCAGATGCTTGTTTACCTTGATCAATCGAGGATTTTTCTCAGAACCTAGATTCCGCTCTTCGATTTCCTGGTCATCTGGAAGCAACCAGTTAGGTCCACCTCCCTTCCTTTTGGTTGACTCCTCAGCATAATTCCAGGACGGTCCTTGTAGTTTTGAACTATCATTTTGAACTTCACAAAAATTTTCAGAGTGCATTTCTTCAGTGGCCACTTGTGTACTGGAATCTAACAACTCTTCTTTGAAGTCAACTGGGTTCTCTGACCATCCATTTAGTTGAATTGGTCTTTCTCCAAGATTCAGTTCAAAGAACTGATCTGGAAATTGATTCCTTTGCTTTTTAGCCTGGTCTTTGTCAAACAATACTGCATTCAGACCTATCTCCGCTAATGGAAAAATATTCATTGCCGCCAGCATTCTCTGAATTTTCTTTACCCCATATTTTTTACAAAGCTCCTCTGGTCGCAATGCCTTCCTCCAGTTTTTGGTGTTGTTTGTCTGGACCTGAATTCTTCTACTGGAACCCTGTATTGTCAAAATTTTGATTGGCATAGTCGTGAACAGCCTGTGCCGTTCGCAGCCATGGCCGTCCCAGTAACATCCCATATGCGCCTTGCACATCCAAAACTAAGAAACTAGTCTTGAACTTTTCTTTTCCTACCCTTATCTGCATATATTCGATCATCCCAATTGCTTGCAGAACTCTGTGATCAATCATCCGAATCTTGAATTATGTTTCAAGTTTGTTATACCCATTCTTTGCTGAAGATGTGTCCCCCAAGATGTTGACACCTGCCCCTCCATCCAGTATGACACCGAATAGTGGCTCCCATTGTTTTCTGACTTTGTAGTCTACCTGGATCACCGGCACTTCATCTTCCTTGACAACTACAAGCTCAATTGCTCCAGTGTCGGCTTCAGCTTTCCTTCGCTATTTAATGAATTTTTCTGCTTCAGGCAAAGTTTTTCTGATGTCTTCTAATTCAACTGTTAGTTTCTGAATTCTTTCACAAATCTTCACATGTATTTTCTCTCTCTCTTGATTAGATTTATCCTCAAAACTTGAGGAAACTGAACCATCTGCACAGTGTCAGTCCTTCCTCTGGTGTCATCTTTAGCTTCTGCATTGTTTCCTATCTCAGTTACATCTGATTTGACATTTTCTAGATCCTCCACCAGTACTTGGACTACAGCCAGCATGGTCTCAAAAAGTCCAGATCCTAACTGATCTAATTGTCCTTTCTCAGAAGACTGGGCTGGTATCTTTTGAATGACTCAAGCCTTAGAAGGCTTTATGGCTGCTCTGGTAGCTTCTTGGCTAGATCTTTAGTGATCTTAGCCGCCATTTCTCTCTGCTCCTACCATTCGTCCACTACCTTCTCTTTGCCCTTTGCCTTCCATACCTCTCTCTGCTAAGTCCGTTTGCTAGTTTTAGCACTGACTAGTTTTGCCTGCTCCTTTGGGATTTCCTCAATGACTAGCCCTTTACTGCGTGTAACCGCTCTCACTGGAACTGGCTCTGGGACTTTCGCCTCAGTAGCCGCAGTAGTGGGCGTCTCCAGAAATTGAGCCACAAAGTGCCCATACTTGCCATAAGTATAACAATTCAGGCTTTGGTTTTGAAAATTAACCCCACCCTCAGCCAGTACCTCCATGGTATCTACCACGCCCAGTACCAGTACCACTGGTACCTGATTTCTCTTCCTGGGGTACACTGGTTATTTCTACTCTTGCTGGTTCAGCATTGGTAAATGCTACTACTGAGAGATTCTTTCCCTTCTTGAAGTGGTGAATGTGAATACCACAATTGTTCCATAAATGACCATACGCTTTGCAATAGGTACATTGTGGACATTCATTGGAAACATGATCTTTAGATTTGCACCTTGAACACCAGGTTTTCATTCTTCTAACTGGTTGTCTAGTCTGGCTGATTTCAGCAATCTACCAGGCCATTTCATCAATCTTTCTAGACCAAGACCCCTTCTTGGCCTTGTCTTTGCTCTTTTCTTATGAGCTACTATTAGAATTGCTGGAAGTTGCACTAGAATCAGAATTCTCAGAGGAAGAATTGTTGCTCCTCTTCTTGTGGCTTTTCTCCTTTTTAGCTTGTTGTTCAAGTTTCAAAGCTCTCTGCACTAAATCATTGAATTTCTTTGTTGGTGCAGGTACCTCTTGTTCTCGGAGCTTCTTACTACGGAACCCATTTAGAAACCATGCGCGTAGCCTCTTTTCTGAGGGTGGATCCTGCAACTGCATGGTTAACTCCTTGATCTTTTCAACAAAACTTCTCACTGACAACTTCCCTTATCTCATCTTATCTAGCTTGCAGAGGATGTCCTCATCACCCCTGTTATCTGAATATTCCAATCTGAAAGCTTTGAGCAATTTGTTGTATGATATGAGTTGGCAGGTTGGGTAATGGTAGTACCATTTCCTTGCTACATCTTTAAGTGTCTGAGAAAAATATTTCCCCCAGACATCTTCATCAATATTCTTCAACTCAGCATATTGTTCAAAAGCTTGAATATGAACATCTGGGTCATCTATCTTCCCTCCTTTGAACACTGAAAAATAGATTTTAAATGAAGAAGTATAATCATGTCGAACAGCATCATTTCTGCTTCTTCTGCCCTTGGAAGTCTGACTTCGGCGAGAAGACTTTTTGTAATGATCTATATCAGCTTCCCAATCAACTTCTTCTTCAGTCTCAGTCGTTGTCTCTTCTCTGGCTTTTTTGCTGGACCTGTGACGACTTCCCTTACTGCCTTTGGCCCCATCTGACTTATGTGTGGACCAAGAACCCCTGGTTTTGCGTTCTTCTCGCTCAGCCCTTCTCCTTCTAGAATGATTGGAGTGCTGAGAGCCCTTGGCCTCATCAGCATGACTGTGCTTCTCTCGAGCCTCAGTCTCGCTCTCCGGGTCTTTCTTATACTCAGACTCTCTTTCTGAGACCTCAGGAATGGGGTCAATGCGGTCGAAATCATTGTGTAACCGGGTTGACAGTTTGCGACCACGATTGACTTTGGGCGCCATGTGATCAGCTGAAAATTCAAACGGGGAAATAAGAGTTTTGTGGTCAAAGAGCGAACAGCTCTAACAACCGTGATGACCAAAATAGAATTGGAGCTGATCTCTTCAGACAGCTAATTCCGGTGTTAGAATTTAAAGTTATTGAGTATGCCGTCAACTCAGAAAGTGAGACTAGAACAGAGCATTGACTGAACTAAAATAGATAACTGAACTGGAATATGATATTGGAACAAGAGACATAGCTGGAAAATTGGGAAGAGTATTTGCCAATTCAGATTAATAGCTCAAGGTCAACTAGTACAGTGTGTAACGGTTCAAGCTCAGATGATTATAGAATTGATGAATACAAGTGAAGCTAGAGGCGAAGAGCTTGAAAGTGCTAAGAAAGCTAAAGCCAAATACAAACATTTCGAAATCCGATTACAATGTAGCGGGTCCTATTTATAGCTCTCTTGAGTTACTATAATAACTGTATGTGTTAATTATTGGCAGTCTGATTAACTCCCGTTGGCTGATCTTCTAATGGACAGTTCCCGCCTACCACGATTGTCTTCACCTTCTACACTCGCAAGAGATGTGGTTGTTCTTGAGCAACCATCGCCAAAGTATCAAATTTTGTATACCGCTCCCGATACTTGACCACCTCTCTGGTTGGGCGAGTAAGAGTAATATTTTTTTAAGTTAGCACTAACAATAACAAATCTCAACTATAATCTTTATAATCACCGATTTAGGTTGTAATTTAATCAAGCTTATATATTTGTCCTTCCAGACTGCTTTGCCTCCGGAGCCATAGTGCGTGGGAGTTTGTCTGGGGCGAGCTTCGCGTTGTTGTCTGTAGGATGAGCCCGTTGCAGCCTGATCGCTCTTTTCTTGCATTTCCCACTTCCACTTTGCATCTCCCATGTTGTCACCACGATAGCTCATGTCTGGATCTCTAACCTGGTTGGCTGTTGCGCGTCTTACACCGGACTGCTTGTTTTTCAAAAAATGTTTTTATGTAGCCCTCCAATCACTGTTGTGAAAAACGTTGATCGGGGACATTTGGAAATCTAGCGTGCAACACATCCTCAATGTAGCGTGCATGATCGGACAGTTGGTCTCTAAACTTGACAAAACAATTCTTATCCGTCGAATGTATAAGAATCTGAAGATGGCGTCAAAACACCCTACCCTGTGTTGTACCGAAGTCCACCTCCCCGCCATATTTTACTTTGTAGTAGCATCCATGCGTGTCTGGCACGGGTGTCTCAGTATCCTCGTCCTCTGCGTCAGGGACAGCACGTTCTGGAATAGGGGACTCTGTTCCCCACCACTACCAAAACAAGCGAAGCCACAAGATCCCCCGTCGCTTCGTCTCTCCCAGTGCTCGCTGCCTTGAGACGGACGTCAACACGCGCCGCTAGAAGAAGTACGTCGACGATGTTCTGGCACATTAGGAAAAATATGAACCCTCTAGGGGCCCTTTGGGATTAAGGTTAATTAGAGGCCAGCCAATAGAAATTAGAGGGTGGTGGACACACTCTATACCCTCAAAAAGGTAGGGGGACAATGTAGCCTTACACCTCTTAATGGCGTCTTACCTAGTGAGAAGGTAAGGGAGGTGGCTAAAGGAAAGGGATGGGGCTGGGGGGGGGGGGGGGGGGGGGGGGGGACCACTTTGACCTTTTTTCCCCCACTTTTTGGTGTGGATCTAAAAATACACTAAAAAATTTCAAATTTTCAAAAAAATTAAAATTTCAAGTTTTCCCTCCTTAAAAGGTCCCCAAACTTATTTCATGGTCAAAAAAGTATTTTTGACCTCCAAAAGTTAAAAACGTGCACTAAAAAATCCAAAAAACTGAATTTTTTCAAAAAAAGTTCAAAACATCATTTTTCACCCTCCAAAGTCTTTCCAAACCTATTCTATAGCTAAAAAGTGATTTTCTCTCTCTACAAACTCTTTTCTAAGCTCTACATTGCTGCAACAACCACATGCACCCCCTATAGTCTAAAACTATCTCTTTGCTAGCTTTCTCCCACCTCCATTGTAGCACCAAGCAAGCTCCTCTCCCATCTCTTCCCCTTGCCCACCACATAGTTTCACACCAAGCTAGCTCCTCTTCCTTCTCTCACCTCCATTACACCATGAAACAAAATTCTACTCCTTCTAATTTTATTCACTCACACTACATGGAAACCTCTACTCCCGAAGATGGCAAAAGTATGAGCTCACATGACTTGCATACCACAACAATAGGATGTGTGAATAGTGTGTGGGCATTGCAAGGGTTCATCTCCAACATAAAGATAAAATGGTAAGAAAACTACCCTTGTAGCTTACATTCAGAGCTTAACATCATCTCCATCTTTAAGTTTATCATGCTCGAGAGAATAAACCTCTTTATGGCTTTCAATGTTTATGCTTCATACCTCGTAACACTGGGTGATGCTGTTTTGTTGATGGCTTTGGCGCGCCATCTATAGTTGTGTAGCATGTGATTCGGCAAGCTATGCTTCATCTCACAAATTTATAACGTATTTTTTGTTGCAAAATAGGTCGATGTCAAAGAAGGTGGCCGATATAGATTTATCAAAGTTGAACCCAAGCCAACCCAAGCCAATGAAGCAATGATGTGTCAAAATAGCAAGCCTCTGAGAGATCCCCTCCTTGCCCACCATGGCCTATGCAAGAATTGTACAATTTATACTTTTTCATCAAAATAACAATTTCAATATACATCAGAGTGCGGAAGCAATAACATAGGAGGAGTTCTCAATGTCCGACCTAGCATGGAGTTTAAGCCATGAGTCGGACTACATCCAGAGGTACCTAGCAACTAGTGCTACCCATGAATGTGTATGAATGAAAAATAAATGACCAAGTGGAGGGTGAATATATGTGTAGACCGCATCTTCATAGAGAGAGAGAGAGAGAGAGAGAGAGAGAGAGAGAGAGAGAGAGAGAATTGGTGGGTGAAACATAGTGCATAGATCAAAAAAGAGAATCAGTCAATGCCCCAACTAAATGAAATAGGCAAACCATAACTTTATGCTAACTAAAGAAAATGAGTATATCATAACTTCAAAACCATCATAAATGACTAAGTGGGTATATGCATGAATAGGTGGACCTACTACATATTTACCGGAAACCACTAGCGAGGAGGTAGCTACATCCCAAATCTAAAGCTGGAGGAAAACTCTTTTGTGAATACAATAATAGAATTTTCAAAAAATGTAGCGGTGCCCACCATGATTCAAGGATGTTCCAAGCTTTTTTTGTCATCTCTCTCTCTCTCTCTCTCTCTCTCTCTCTGGTCTTGAGTTTCACTCTCCTCATCGGATAGATCTTTATGGTCTCTTGGGATAGTTTCCTACAATGTTAAAATTCTCTTCTTCTTCTTCTTCTTCTTCTCTCTCTTAGAATCTTGCCTCCCTCCATAGCTAAGCATTCTCCTCTCTCTCTCTCTCTCTCTCTCTCTCTCTCTCTCTCTCTCTCTCTCTCTCTCTCTCACACACACACACACACACACACACACACACACACACACATGCCAATCCCTGTAGAGGTGTTTCTTGGAAACTTTGGACAAGGTACTTAGTCATCCTCTTACACCTCTCAAAGAATCTCACAATCAACTTAAGATTGCACCTGAAGATTGGGCCAAAATTAACCACATTAATCACTGAATGGGAGCATTTCTGTATCAGGTACTGCCATTTGGACTCTGTAATGCTCCAAGAGCCTTCCAGAGATGCATGAAGGGGATAATCAATGAGTTTTTGCACAACTTTTGGCCATATTTATAGATGTTTTTACCATCTTCTCCACAAAGATAATGCATTTATTATTTTTTAAGATGGTCTTTGAGAGGTGTAGAGATAAAATAATACGCCTAAATCCTTTCAAATCAGTGTTCATGGTATAGAAAGGACAACAACCTATTGTGGCCACTTCCAGTTGTGAGGCTGAGTACAGGGCAATCTTCACAACTACGGTTGAGCGTGTATCGCTCACACGCCTTATGGTTGATTTGGGTGTTGGACAGGACATTGCCAACACTATACAATGAATGTCAGAGCGCATTGGCAGTTGCAAGGAACCCAGTTTTTCATGCTCGCACAAAGCACATTGAGGTGCATTACCACTATGTCAAGGAGAGGCTCTCTAGCAGGAGAGATCAGCTTGGCTTATGTGCCAACACATGACAATCTTGTAGATCTTTTCACAAAGGCATTGTCTCGTGAGAAGTTTGAAGCTTTTTGCAAAGCTTTGGGCTTACTCCCCTTTGTGGACTGATCATGTCCCCAGGGCATTGCACTTTCCTTTACTCTATGTGCCATCTCTCGATCACCACATCCCTCCAGGGGGGATTTGCTACCATATACATGTGGTAGTGATGTGTGTGAATACACTTAGGACCGTCGATGCATTTTTCCCTCGCTAGGAGGTTTTTCCCCCCGTGCATTGTATATATGCCCATCATTCTAGGGCTATCTATCTTTCCATTTCACACTAAGTAATATACTCTTTGTTGTGTGCCTTGAGCTTTCTTCATCTTCTCCAAGGTGTGTCTGTTTTCTTACCACTTTGAAAGGGGAACTATGAAAAACCATGGCAAAACTTGCAGCACTAAAGAAAGAAAAGGTCCAATGGGAAAGAGATATTGAGTTTTTAAATTGACTAGAATCACATTGCTCACACCTTCTCTACGTATCCTCCAAAGGAAGATCTATGCTCTCATAGTGGAGAATGCAGTAATGGAGCCCAACAGGCAATTGAACGATTCAAGACTATGTTGAACATGAAAAGGGAGGACTACAAAATGTTGCACAACACTGACAATTGAATGAAAAAGGTTGTGCTTGAGAAGTACATCTACCAGTCCTTGGTGGATATTGTGGATGCGGATGGCAACCTGACTTTCAATATGGCTGACCTGCAAAACATTGTAGAATTTATTCAGTTAGATCTCCAACACAAGATGAAGGAATACAACACATCACCGATCAACGAAGCCATCACAGAGTTCCTCAACAATCAGCAAACAAAAGACGAGGACTATGACAAGGATGAGGATGAGCCTGAGGATGAAGGGGTGCAGCATAACCACTAGGAGGATAAAGATGATGATGATGAGAATGATGCCCCACCATCTCTTCCATCACCAGGATCAGTTGCAATAGGATCAAATCCTAATAGGGACTAGAGTCTAGTGGAGCAAAGGACGGAGTTGGCGGCCAACAAAATCAAGGAGAAAATGAATCCCCACAACGGACTCCACGAGTTGACCAACAACTGCCAAGATAGTAGGATGGTATGATTTCTCAGAAAGATTATACGGATAAGCATGGTATCCCTGACTCAGACTCGGATTATGATCACACTCACTCCATTGAGCTACTAACACTGAATAAATGGCTAAGGAAGTAAAAATCACTTTAGATATAGGAGTTTTTGCATGATGAAACTTTCTACTTTGATTGGGAGAGGTTTTAGATGTTATGTGTGGGGACCATGCAGATGGTGCATGATTGGAAATCAATGAGCTACCATAATCAACAAGTTTTTCAACCACCTCCACATCCAAGCTATGTCCACGTGTTAAAAAGAGTGCCAGAGTGGCACATTACCACTGATGACTTAGCAGTTAATCCCTACATTAAAGATCTTATCATTGATAATCTAAAAGATCTTATCATTGATAATCTGAAAGATCTAGGATTATAATTGGAAATGTTGCTTGGCACTTATCCCATGTACAAATGTATGAAGTACATCCGTATTCAGATTAAAGAAATGCTAATTCAAATGCAGAGTGCTAGGGGAGTTCTGGATCGGTGAATCAAGGTCATGCTGGAAGATAATGGCACCACTAGTACGGGGCTAAAGACTTGGATGGCAGTAAGGGAGCAGGAGATGCATCTCAAGAGTTTGTATCATCTTGTCCAAATTACAAGGAAGATGATGCATCAAGAAAACCAAATGGTCTTGAATTTTCTAGAATTTGTTGTAGATTCACCAGTTCTGCTTCATGTCTTTCCTGCTAAGGAGGCTAAACTACCAAGGTTTTTTCCAGCATTATATCCAACATATCTAGAGCCAGTTGATTAGCAAAGATACATTAAGATAGTCGATGAGCGAAGGGAGCGGTATGAAGGAGCCACAACTAAATGTACAGACTGGAACTAGGTTCTAGATGTGCTCTGAAGAAAGACCAAGCTGATGATCTGATACGTGCCCTATACAATTTCAAGTTGAAGATGGGGCAATGGCAGGTTTAGATTTGTAGGCCGATCAATATCACCAATCAACTACTCCAACTCACAGTAGAGGCCTCTAAGATCCCTAAAAGGAATTAGCGAATAAGGCAACCTGTGAATGGCAATTCAGAGGAATGGATGAGATTCTCTTCAAAGCTTGCATCAAATGCAATTAGCCTCTTCCTCAAGGGTGGATACATATAGCTTCCTACTGTCATAAGCTGGCTAGAGCCAGAGCAAAAGGACTCTTTATGATCCTGATACTAAGATCTTCTCAAAGGGATCAGCTGGAATAGGAAGCGTTGTACCGGCTTATTCAACGAGAGAATCCCGATCCCAGTGTTCAAGAGCCACCAAGAGTCCTCTATCGACCACCAAAGAACAAGGTTCTAGCTAAGAATAAGCAGGTTCACTGGACTGACAATGTTTAACTGCTCAATACCTCTTGGAATTTTTGGGTTATACCAAAATTCAAAGAAAAGGGGAAAGGAATATAGATGGCAGGAACAATAGATGGTGGGAACAACGTCTAACTTAGCATGTGGTTGGATTGGTAACTCCAAGAATAGTTGTTGTGATAGCTGGTATAGTGTATAATCTATCAGAAGTCCAGTCAAAAGACTATAAATAGGGCCCAATACTAACAACGATAGTCCGAACATAAAAAATCGAATTTTGGCTTTCATAATACATAGGAAATGGAAAACTATTAAAAAGACAAAAAAAGGTGACAAGCTTAAGGAAAAATGCCAAAATGGTTTCTAACTAAGGAAGTAGCACCATTTCTTCCAACATCTTTTGAAATATTTTCTATTGTTTCTTTCTTCATGTGGTCCTTCAATGTCTTTGTTGGCCCTTCTCCATCCTCTCTAGGAGTTTTGGTACCCTCATCTACAAGAAAGAAGCAACAAGCATGATTGAACTTTCAACGTTATTATCTGCCTTAAGGAAAAAATAGAACCATCTTGGTCTAACACACCTTCCTTCTCAACTTATATGTGCACCTTTGGAAATTTTTTGTCACAATTGTTACCACCTACAATCGCCAGCTTTTTGGTAAGCTAAACCTCTTTTGTCATGACAAGTATTAAGGAATTAAGGACACTACCTCAACTTACATGTGGCTACAACATTACAGTGGTAGCTACCAGGATATTGCCTCTACATGTGGCTACAACATTACAGTGGTAGCTACCATGATATTGCCTCTACATGTGGCTACAACATTACAGTGATAGCTACCAGGACACTGCCTCAAGTTACATGTGGCTACAACATTATAGTGGTAGCTACCACGATAGCAATGAGAGCTACCAGTACTATGCAGGTGGCTACCAATGCTATCCTAGAAGTTCCCAATCATATCTTGATAGCTACTAATGTTATGTTGCTAGCTGGCTGACTCCAAGATGACACTAGTAGCTACTAGTCCTAGCCTGGTAGCAAGCAGGCTAACAGTGATGGTTAATAGAATGAAAGCCTAGCAACAACCTTCCCATGACTAGCATGGAAGCTAACACTATGGAAAGGTGACTAATAGGTTGAAAATGGTAGTTATCACATACCAACACAAGGTAGCAACTAATGCTAGTTTGGTTGCTACCAGGCTGATAGTGGTAGTTAACATAATCAGAGCCAAGTAGTAACATTTTCAAGGAATATCATGCCAACTAATTATGCAAAGGTGGCTACTACTCTAGTAATGGTTGTTATTACTCTACCAAGGCAGCCATGACTGTCTAGTAGTGACCACTATCATCTTGGTAGCTACCTTGATAAAGACACATGTGGGAGCTCTATCACTATGAGACTGGTAGCTACCTTCATAAAGACACATGAGAGATCTACCACTATGAGACTCGTAGCTACCATTGTCACCTTGGTAGCTCCTAGTGTAATAGTGTCTACTAGTACCATAAGGGTACCTACCATTACCATAAGTGCAACTACCATCATTACAATGGTAGCTACCTTGATGACAGTGATAACTACCTTACTACCAAAGGGACTTCCATGGGAGAATGGTATCTAATGGGAGAATGGTAGCTACCACTACTAAATCGGTAGCTATCTTTACGAGTAATATCATGGCAACTACCACTATGAAGCTAGTAGCTACTAGTTTGGTAGTTTCCATTACCATACTGGTAGCTACGACTACTAAATTGGTAGCTATCTTTACCAATATTAGCATGGAAGCTCCCACTATGAGGTTGGTAGCTACCACTACCAAAATGGAAGTGGCAGCTACCAGTATCTATACTAAACTGGTAGATATCTTTACTAGTAATAGCATGGCAGCTACCACTATGAGGCTGGTAGCTAGTATTATGGTAGAGACTACTACCATAGTGGTAGCTACCTTCAGCAATAATAGCATGGTAGCTACCAATCTTATACTAGTGGATATTAGTCTAGTAATGGATAATCTAGCCACTACTAGCTACCAATGCGATCCTGGTAGGTACCAGTTTCATAGTGGTATCTACATTGTCTATCAAAGGTAGCTACCACCCTAACAATGGTAGCCACCACTTTGTGTTAAGAGTGTTCCTTGAAACTACTAAGCTGAAAGTGGTGGCTACCTACCTACAAGCAAGAATTCCATGGCAAAATGGTAGTTTCCACTACTGTACTAATAGCTACCTTTACCAAGGATAGCTTGGCATCTACCACTACGAGGCTCGTAGCTACAAGTCATCTACTAGTGGCTATTAGTCTAGGAAATGGACAGTCTAACCATTGGGAGCTACCAATATTATCTTGGTATATTTTTATAAAATTGAACCTTAGCTTCCATGAACCTAGTACAAGAAGTATCCAGCCCTGCTTTTCATAAAAAAAAGCACCAAAACACAAAAATAAAGAAAAAGAAAAAATTTCCAGAATTGAACCAAGTGTTTGTCTAACCTAACAGTTAATAAAAACGACCTTGATTTCCACTTTAAAACATCCCAACATTGTGCAACCAACATTCTAAACCAAAAAGAAAGTAATGTGCATTGGAAATTAATTTTTCTTATTTTTAAAAATTGGAGATCTTAAATACTTCCACACTTAAAAGATTTGAGGTGTCATTTCCAAGTCAAGAGGAGACATCTTTAGTGAGCACTAACTAGCATCATATTTTGAAAACAAATTAATCCTACATTTTGTTTCATCACAAAACAAGATAATCTAGCACGAATTGCACTCATCACATCGATGAAGGAATGTCTTCTATGTCTAGATTCCATCTCAATGTACACTTGCAAGGCAGTTCAATGAGACAAAAATCAATGAGTTTCTTGGGGACGTTCCTTTTGCCATAGCATCTTGAAGGTCCAAATCGGTGAAAATCTCTAAAGTGAGAGTCAACGTTGTAGCACAGTCAATTGTAGTAGTATAATGTCTAGCTTTGCTCATCATTTATTAGAGATATGTGCAAGAGAAGTAGAGAGGTGAGGATGTTGTAGCATTGTCCATTGTAGTAGTATAATGGCTAGCTTTGCTCATTATTTACTAGAGATTTATGCAAGAGAACTAGAGATGTGAGCGATCTAAATAAGGGTCTAATATTTGAATATTCAAACAAAAAACACATTGGGGAAAATATGCATTTGGGAGATGTGCATTATTATAATACTATATTAGTATGGGAAGTATTAACAACAAAGTAGTGAAGTGATTATCTGTTGATGCTTATAGGAATAGGATGGTAGCAAATACAAGGATAGCAATATGGGAAGTTTGTTTGCCCATTGTAGTTCACTCAAGGTGCATGGGTCATGGAAGAAAAAATGGTGTCTTATGCACATGTCGAATGATAATGGGAACTCCTACATGGATACACAGATATGCATGAAAAACAATATGTGGTGAAAAAAAAAATCAAAGGTTCTTCAAAAAGAAGGTATAGATATAAAAGCATATGACATGGCTTTACAAGCTGGCACCGCTTTAAGAAGTGTTTTCACAATTGAGGATCCATTCTCTCATCTACTCTACACTATGTGTAAGTGTAGGACTCTACGACACTCCACAATTGTTAAGTTAATAGACTTCACTCTTATACTCATCACTTCCAGCATGAGCAACATGACTTAGATAAAGCTCAACTTTTCTACCTTGAGCTTAATCCTAATAATTTTAGCTCTTAGCGCCAAGTTTATTTCAGACTTGAAGCTTGCAACTAACACTTTTCTCAATTTGCATCACAGCAACTAGACTTTACTATGCCAAAGAGTGTTTTTTACACCTTGGCAACTTGACTTTTTACATTCTTTTGCTTATCATAAGAATTTATTGTGGCACAAGTAAGTTTGAATCCTCATCAAGTGGATTATTGAAGGACCAAGTTGGCAATGAAGGTTTCTTTTTCCATACCTATTTAATCACATTTGAATCTCAAACTATTATAGTTGCGTTATCCTTCTTTGATAGACTCTATTGTCCATTTGTTTCTACAAATAGTTTTGTTGAGGAGAGACTTTGATGTTGTTTTAGTACTTTCTTCATCGTTTCCATGTGAATTTTAATAGGGATCATGGGAAGACTTTTGAAATTCAAATCCTCCTATTACCCTTGTAGCAGCATTGTTGACTTTATATTCTAGCATGAGGTCTTTTTTATCTCTTGAGATCTTCATGAAGCTCTTTTGTAATTGCAATTAGTCTTTGCTTGATTGGTATCCAAACTCTCTTATGTGTTGTATAAAATCCATTTGTAATAAGAAGATCCTTTGGAGCCCACCTTTGTTGTGTATCTTCTTGGGGATAGAGGCCAATTTTAGTAGTATTCAATGTCCTTCACTTTTATTCCCTCCTAGGTTTTAGGTTATAGGTTATAGGTTAGGTTTAGGTTATAGGTTAGGTTAGATTATAGGTTAGGTTAGAGCTAGCAGCAAATTAATAGTATAAAAAACGCAAACGAACTTCGAAGATGACTCGTGTACTTCAAAAAACGCAAATCGACTTCGGTTAGGTTAGGTTATAGGTTAGATTTAAGTTATAGGTTAGGTTTAGGTTATATGTTAGGTTCTAGGTTATACGTTAGGCTAGGTTAGATTATAAGTTAGGTTAGAGCTAGCGACAAATAGTAAAAAAACGCAAACAGATTTCAAAAATGACTCGTGTACTTCAAAAAATGCAAACGGACTTCGGTTAGGTTATGTTATAGGTGAAGTCATAGGTTAGGTTTAATTTGGTTATAGGTTAGGTTATAGGTTAGGTTAGATTAAGTTATAGGTTGTAGGTTAGGTTAGGTTAGGTTGTAGGTTATAGGTTAAGTTTAGGTTATAGGTTTCAAAAGCGGAATCGAACTTCAAAAATGCACACAGACTTCAAAAACACTAATATATAGTCATTGACCCTGTGGTCCTAATCTCCATGCACCTCTAGAACGAAGTGTGCGAGGATCGGGCATGGCTAGAGAATGTGAGGTTGTTAGAGCTAGCGGAAAATAGTTGAAAAAAATGCAAACGGACTTTGAAAATGTCTTGTGTACTTCAAAACGCAAACGAAAATTGATAAACGAAGTAAAATAACGCAATCGGACTTCAAAAGCGCACACAGACTTAAAAAACATTAATATATAGTCATTGACCAATAAAAACAAGATTATTACCCTCTGTGAAGGATTGGATGTTGAGATGAAAGAGGTGATTCATGAACAAAGTGCAGGGCCGACGGATGATATAAGTTTGGATTTTGAGCTGGAGGTTAGTGGTGAGCATATGCCTGAACCTAGAGATGAAGTGTCAAATACTGAAACTGATGTGGAGAGCGACAAAGAAGTAGGGTTTGATGATGAGAAGATGTAGAACTACAGATTGAGATAGACATCTTTGGTGCATCAGATCTCATAGAAGACGAGAGATTAACTATTGATTTTTGCTAGGAACTCTTTTGGAAAACTCTTTTTATTAGTTTACAATACACTTTAGATTCATTCATTTGTGTTGGCGATTTGTTTATTTGTTATTCGTATTGATTAAGCGTTTCTTCTGTAAACTAACGTATTTTGTGGGTGTTATTTGTGTATCTATAGCCATGGCCGATGACGATGAGCCATACTCTCTTAGTTTTCGTTTTCCTGTCACTCCGGCGGGCATGTCACCCGAGCAAATGGGTCTCTTTTTGACACAGTTCACACCTGAGCAGATCGCAATGGCACAAAACCTTTGGGCAGCAGGTTCCTCTAGACCTACTACGACCGACCCTACGCCTAGGACTAGTGTGGTCCCTACACTGACCGGGCCTACACCTCATTCGGACTAGTGTATGCTTTGACAATCCAAAACCTTAGTTGCCACTCCTCTTAGCTTTTGAAAATCGGCCCTTCAGTATCTACACCCACGGCTTGAAGTGGCTTATTATAGAGAGTAGTGGAGTAATTCTAACATAGCAAAGTTCCCAAGGGCTAGCTCCTTTTGCACTTCTTATGGCTCAATAATGCTAAAGACGTAGGCAAGTCTAAAAAGACTCCATTTTTAAGTCCAAAGCTCTCGAGGTGTGCACCATATCCCACATAGTGGGCTCAACAAAACCGATAATAGATCCCATTCCACTTACCCTAATATAATTAATAACATCAACCATTTATAGGCTCCTTAAGGACCTCTCTTCTTAAGCAAGAAAAGAGAAACCAAATGCTTTGATACCAATGTAATGGAATTGGCCTATTAACTTGAGGGTAGCGGAAATTAATAAGAGTACTTTTGAGAGATTACTTTGTGAGCATAGCGGGTGAACATAATTGAAGATATCATCATAGACATAGCAATTAGTTAACTTGGCATGAACAATACTTTTGCAAGAATTTAGAGAACATGACAACAGTTGAGGACCGGATTTATGTGGAGCCGGTCCCCCCTCCAATAGGCATTTGTATTATGATTTCTCCCATGAAGAGAGACTTGTTACAATACAATCTTTGTGTTCCTTGTGGCCTAGGTGTTGCAATGAACATGGAAAGCTTCATGCATCTCAAGCATAACATAAACTTTGAAGAAAGCTTTAACTATCCCAAGCCTCAGTCCCAAGACCTCAAACACCTTCGAAGGTGGAGAGAGCTAGTAGGGAATGAGGGTAGGGAAGAGGAAGAAGAAACATTTCATAGGAGAAAGAATTAGTTCCTCACTTATCATAACTCTTCGTGCTAGCATACATAATAGCATAGTAATGAAGATGGAGAAAATGGAAAGCTTAAGCATTGAAGCATGGCTCTTGGTTGGATTTGCACTCCATTGCCAAGAGTGTTGGTCTAGGCTTTCAACTTCTCAAGGAGCTTGGAGAAGGAGATAGAGCTCTTGCACTTTTGCGTAGCACATAGTGAGTGAGTGTGTGAGTGTGTGTGGGTGAGGATACCCCCTAAGCAACCCCCTAGATTTCTTTGGTCAACCCCCCCCCCCCCTTATAGCTCATGCTTGAAGCTCATTGGACCCCTCCAGGCCTAGCCAATCACAAGCATGAGGCAATACAAGCAACAAGGGTAGTCTTGGGACAAGTGTCCCCCTTTCCCCTTTGAGAGAGAGGACTTGATAAATGCAAAATCAATTATTCAATCTCCTAATTTATCATTGGATCCCTTGGGTGGCCAACCAATAGGCTTTAGGCACACCATGAGGGTAACATGGGTAGGAGCATGACATGTGTCCTTATGTAGGACTCCTTTTGACTTTAGGTGCTCAAGAACCTTACTCATCAAGCATGACAAAGCACTTCTAGCTTGGGGGTGTTCCCACAAGCATATCAAGCAAGCACAACAAAGCACCTCAAGCACCTTAGTCATCCAATAGGACACGCACCTCAAGCACCTTAATCATCCAGCATGACAAGCACCTCAAGCACCTTAATCAAGCACAACAAGTACCTCAATCATGACAAGCATCTCAAGCACGACAAGCACCTCGAGCTTGGGTCAAGTTCCCACCTCAAGCTCATCCCTAGCTTACCTAAGGTCAAAGGACTTTTACACTAACTATTGGAGGTCTTCAATGAAGCTAACCCTAAGATCTTATGCTCCATTGGTTAGCCTTGCTCTTTGATAGACCATCTCTCATTTGGGCCCCTTTACCATTGGCCCCGTGTTGAGATAGATCTATAAGCACATGTCTATATCTTAAACCTTCTTCCTGTTTATTCTCCCACATTAAGTGATCAATTTAATATGAGAAAATCATTTGGGTTAGTTAGATATTAGATTTTATGACATCACTACTACCCTTGGTGTTAGGTGTGTGTGTGTTCCAATAACAATATAACATAACCACCAAAGAATTCTTTCAAATTACACAAGACGCTAGAAACTATGTCAGTGGAAAGTTGGTAAAATTCCCATTCATGGTACAGTACGGACTTTATACATAAGTACAATAGAGTAAGAGTCTGAAGATGTGTTAATCCACCATCTTCACTTTAAAGAACTTTGAAATCCATAGTTGAGAAGGTAACCCTCACCTGCATCCATGGAAACAACACAACATTCAGTTAGTATTGGCACCGTATGCAAGTGATGCATGGGTATCCCACATGTTATAGATGTCACCCAACATAACTGCTTTCAAAGAAAATTAATAAGAAAGAGATGGTTTCTGTTACAAGGTGAAAAACCAACAGGAGCCCTTTGTGCTTTACAAGCTCTCATGAGATAAGGTCGGAGACGAGTTTTCTTAAGCAATTTAGCCTCGAAGTGGGCCACATATTCCTATTTCTTGCTTTTATAGAGTTTGGCATTAATTGCCACTATTTTTTCAGGGTCTGTGAGACAGCACTCATACGTGCAGTCAATCTGTACCTTGGAGTCACCTGTAACATGAAAAGACATTAATAAATAAGCCCAAGACCATTTAGTCAGAGTTGGAGACCATATGTAAGTTAGTAAGTGGTAAACTCAATATTCCATATTTCATTATTTGTTCAAAAAAGCTAGGTATGTGTGCCATAGATGTCCATATCTTTAATGAAATGTGCAACTACATACGGCTTATGAGCCCTTTAATTTACAAACAAATTTATTATAATTCACACCTCATCTTAACCATAACCATATTCGGCCACCGTCCATCATAACCAAATCGGCACATTATTCAGTTATGCCCAAAAGCCAAAAATCCAATTGTATTGACCTTAACTGAACAAGAGTAGACCCTTGATAACCAACAAGAGTCACATCACCTTAGTATAACCACCATGCCAGCATTACCAAACCATACACGTCAATGTTTAACACCCCATAAGTAGGTTACCCCACTAATTAGGATCAAACATCAATCAACCATATCATATAGGGTCTTTCACCAAGTTTTTAGGAAGACTGCTAAGATTTTAATAGCACCATACATCTATTATGGCAGGAGGCTACTTTCCTTCCATGTATAGCTACGCGAGCTAATGACGGGACTATCTTTATGCATCGATAGAACAAGCCTACATTTTGACATGCAATCACAAACCAAGGCCATCAATACCCACTATTGAACTTCTTTTTTGATTTACCAATAAAAAGAAAGCATTTCCTACAGGAAAATACACCAACCAACCATAGCCATAACAAGGCTTAGTAGAAGTCATATTTCAGTACAAGTATGAAGGATAGCACTAAGTGAATCAAATCACACCACTCGGACAGAAGTCCATAACTCACCTGAGATGGAGTCGGAGCGACCAACTCTACAGTAGCATGCTTATCCTTGCCTTTATCCATATAGCCAATTACTAAACTTGACACCCTTGCGAGAAAGGAACCTCACACTCTCAAAGCACACAAGTACTTCACACACTCACAACAGCAATATAGTACCAATGCTAAGTGAGAAAAAACGCTCACCTTTATAGTGATGGGAGCCCAATGCCATTTCTTGTTATAATAGAGTGGCGGGCCAACTTCAAGATGACGATGATATAGGAGTTCCACTGCTTTAAGTGGCCACATTCCTTCTGAGCTATTGTGGCGGGCCCAGTTTCTTATGCCTCTTCACCTTGTTCAGAGAACAGGGGATGGCGGGAGAGATAGAGAGGTAAGAGAGGGGCAAGAGGGAAGGGGAAAGAGGAAGGTATTCGACTGTGCAATATTGCCAACTACAGTAGGTCACAGAAGAGAGTAAAGACATGATGGAGCAAGGTCACCCACCATCCTTCATTACTCTTTAGTTAGCTACTGATGGTGGTTAGGTGTTTATTAAAGGCACCTCTAAAAATATCCATACTGGATTTTACTCCAATAATTTACCCAAGGCTCTTTAGGTTAAACAGTCCCAAGTTTAAAAATTATCACAAGGATATTAACCCCAAGGGCATAATGCCAAAGCCAGCAGACCGCCACCGTTTCTTCATATCACTTAGCTATTACTGCATAGTAAGGTGTCATTTAAGACGCCTCCAAAATATCAATTATTGAATTACCTACTACATAACACCCAAGACTCCCGAGGTCAATTAGCCCCAGTAAATTATGTCCAAGGATATTTACACACTATCCTTCACTATCCTAGCCGGGCAACAGGTCCACCCATTTTTACACCAGTGTCAGTATCCCAGTACACAAGTAGCACGATTACCAGCTTAGTACAATACAATAGCCATACCAGTTTCAGTACAGCATTAGTACACTAGTGTCACTAGTACCATAACACAAGCCACGTTGTTCCAGTCTTTAATAGTATACAAACAGTCTTAGTACCAGAACCTGTTTAGAACCAGCACATAATTAGCACCAGTACTAGTCTCATAAGCAACCCCAGTACCCGTTTAGTATAATACTTTACACAATCAGTTCGATCCCAAGACCAGTATATCATACAAGTGGCATCAGTATCAGTTCAGAGTAATAAAATACCAGTACTAGTACTAGTGCTAGTCCAGTATACTATAGTATTAGCATCAGTACCAGTTCAGCACGAGCACACCAGTGGCACCCAAACCAGTACACAAGTAGCTTTGGTTTAGTATTTATAGTTCACAAATAGTATTAGTACTAGTATCAGTTCAGTACCAGTACACAATTAGCAACACGTCATTAGTGACTAAGCCCAAAAACCATTTAATTGAAGTCGGAGACCATATGTAAGGTGGAAAGTGTTAAATCCAATATTCCATATTTCAATATTTGTTCAAGAATGCACCACAAATGCCCATATCCTTAATGGAATTCGCAACCTCATATTGCTATATGAACAGCTTAACCAAAATTACTATAATTCACATCCCATCTCGGCCATAGCAATATTCGGTCACCATCCATCATAACCAATGAGTCATTCGGTGCATTTCATCAGTTATGCCCAAGAACAAAAGATGCCACAGCTCAGTAACAATACAGTGTCAGTACACAATTAGCACCAGTTCTAGTCTCACAAGCAGTCCCAGTACTAGTTCAGTACAATATTGTACACAACCAGTACCAATCATGGACCAGTATATCCCACAAGTTGCAACAGTATAAGTTCAACACAATAACGTACGACAAAGTACCAATACTAGTACGGTATAGTACCAGTACACAAGTAACCGAGTATCAGTACATAAGTAGATCAGTTCACAAGTAGTACCAGTTCAGTGTAGTAAAGTATCATTACACAAGTAGTTCCATTTTGCTTCAATAAAGTACCAGTTTTTGTTTAGTCCAATACCAGTACCTAAGTAACACCAGTATAAGTACATAAGTAGTACCACTGCCAGTCTAGTATAATAAGTACCCTTACCAGTACTCGTTCATAGAGGTAGCACGAGTACCAACTCTAGTACCAACACACCAACAGTACGAGTATTAGTATGCTCTTGCCTATGATGTGGTCCCAAATCATCTACCCTACATTTTTGAATATGTGCATTGAATCTAATGTTGGACCTTCAAATCTATCCAGTAAAGCAACTCAAAAAACATAGAACATCGTCTCATACCCTTGGGTGGCTGTCGGGGAGGAGGGTCCATTGAGCAATGCCTATCCCATGCTCTTTTCCAATCTCTCATTGTCCATCTATATGGGCCCTTCCATTTGAAGGTTCTTTGTATTTTTCACGTGTTGGTGGTAGAAAACGATGACTATTAGGATAAATGACCTTTTTGAGGTATCGTGGATGCTTTGTGATGAGAGAGGGACCACAAATAGGGCACATTGCATGTCCAAATGTAGAAAAAAATAATGGTAGTACATTATATTCATAATTAGTAAAAACCTTTGGTATACAATAACCAATAATTGAGGCCTATATGTATGGTTACCTGGGACCTCTCCAAGACCTGGAAAGTCATGCATAGTCCACATAAGTATGCCGCAAGAACGAGCTTGACACTCCGTTGGTGGTAGAGACACATTGTGGACACGAATATCGGTCCATAGCTCCTTTAACTCATCAATAAGAGGGGCTAGATACACATCCAAGTTTTTGACTTTGTACTTTTCGGGGATCAATAAAGATAGCATGATGTAGCCTTTCTTGGTGCTCTTCCAAGGGGGTATGTTGTAATCGATCAAGACAACTAGCCATGTGCTCCATGACGTACTGTTGGTGCCAAAAGGGTTAACACCGTCACTCCCCAAACGAAGATATCATGGGTCTCCTTTGAACGCGGGCCATTTTTCCTCAATGTGTTTCGATGCTTGTGAATCCGCTGGGACACGCATTATATCATCCACAGAGCGACTATCGGCATGCCATGTAAAGAGTTTGTTGAAGGTCGTGGTTTTGAACATGTATTGGATACGAGGGATGAGGGGAAAAGTTCCGTAAAACTTTTCTTGGTACCAGATGAGTCATCTTTCTTTCCTCTGGATCAATGGGAAGGTCTTTGTATCTCTCTTCACCACACTTTGGACATTTCTCCAACCGATCATACTCATTGCAAAAGAGAATGCAAACATTAACACACGCATGTATCTGTTTGTAGTCCATACCTAGCACATTAACAAATTTATGATCACTGCGTCTATCTTGTGGCATCCTCTGACCCTTTGGAAGTAGCTTTGATAACAAGCTGTAAAAATCAAAGTTTATTTATCCATTAGCTTTGAAAACATGCTGTAAAAATCTAAGTTTACTTAACCTTAAAAGAAGACAATGTTGGCATTAGGGAGGACATGAAACATCAATGTAGATTGCCAACATCAGCAATCCCAATGATCAAAGACAACGAGAAGTATCGTCTTCCAAGGCACCATGGATTCTATCAAACACTGACCAAATCAAAGTGAAAGAAGTTATTGCTTCCATCAGAACACCTACAGGTTACATGCAGTCTTTAAAGGGAGTATTCTTGAAGACAAAGAAAAGTGATGGACCCCTATTACACGGGTTTAAATCTCACGATTGGCACAAGATTCTCCAGGTGGTTAGCTAGCCTTTACATTTATCTTACTTGTTTCTACTCTAATGTTATTACTTTTGAAAAAACTATGCAGTTCATCTTACCATTGAGCATCAATGGATGCGGAAGCAAGAAAGTGCATGATGCTATATATAGAATGGGCGAGCTTGTCAGGTGGGTGATCCCTAAGGAGATTGAAGTCGCATCCATACCAACTCCAAGATTGTTAGCCAAAGAAGCGGTTGTTCTCATTGAAGAGAGCTTTCCTAGGTCCATACTAGTGAGCCAAGTCCATCTTATATTGCATCTTGTGGATAAGGTAGAGATTTGTGGAGTGGTTCATTCCCATTGGATGTTCTTCCCTGAGAGTTTTCTTAAGACATTCAAGGACTTGGTCAGGCTACGCTCATAGCCAGAGGCTAGCATGGCCGAAGGATTGATTGTTCAAGAGTCGTTTGTGTACATCTCTGAGTACCTAGCTATAGTGGATGAAATGATACCACATTTATGGACTGAGAAGATCCAAGGATGCACTCTCATATGCCAAATGGTGGGAAGGGGGAAGATAAAGCTCATGGGAAGGCACATACATGATGCAATAAACAAATACCTTGTCCCCTTAATACACCAATGATGCAAAAGTGGGTAGATCTATATACAAAATTGAAAAGAAAGTGTGAAGAAGATCGAGAAGCGTATAAGGAAATACACTCTCGCATAAGAAATTGCAATGTGGTTTACCCATCATACCTTGCCACGTTTCCAAAATTTATAAGGCTCGATTGGTTGCATGAACAAATGACTGAAGTTGAAGCTAATGGTGACCATGTTAGCAATGAGGAGTGGGAGTATGCACGAGGTTGTTGACCAAAGGTAACTGCTAATCAAACTCATTATGCACATATAGCTACCTATACTCAAACTTGTTCTACTTTCAACAGGCAACAATGTTCAACTCGATGTGGCATGAAGGAAGGCACTTTGGAACTGATAATGTAGACAAAAAGCAAATGACAAATGATAGTGGAGTAATGGGAAATTTTGATGCGCAAACTCAAAAACGATATGAAAAATAGATATTGTGGAGTTATCCAAAGAATCTGCCAATTAGATTTTCAAACTTTTCGAAAGTATGTGTTCGATGTGAAGTGGTCTGTGGGCATCTCATCTAGACATGAAAGTGGTATCTACATGGTGGACTCTACGAGGTTCCATACGGGCACAAGTGATATCTACATCTCTCCAAAAAGTTGAGCAAGCGATGTATCTTCCAAGTATTTATGAACAAAGGTATTGGTTTTCCATACAAGTCACGCCAAGAGCAAGATGTATACTAGATGATGCAGCAAACATAGGAACCATTGTGGACGAACACAACGATGATGATGATGAAGCAGGCATAGAAGGTAACAAACTTCCAACACAATTGCTTGACGAAGCAAATGAGAATGACGTCGATGAAGAAGAGCAAACCTACATACAAGATGAAGAAGAGGATGAAGAGCTAGAAGAAGAGAATGATGATGAGGATGATCGTTTCGATCCCTATGTTGATTTTGATGAACTGGGACTCCACATAGACCGCGTCATGGCTATGGAACTAGCAGATGACGATGTAGTGGATGATTAATCAAGGCCATGTTTTAATGCATCGTAATGAGGATGTTGTAGCTAATGTCAATCACTTGATTTTGTGAATGCCTTGTTAATGATCTTCTGCTAGCACACATTGTAGCACATTTATTTGATCTCTCTCTCTCTCTCTCTCTCTCTCTCTCTCTCTCTCTCTCTCTCTCTCTCTCTCTCTCTCTCTCTCTCTCTCTCTCTCTCTCTCTCTCTCTCTCTCTCTCTCTCTCTCTCTATGGCTCGTTCATTTGTAGATGGGAGGAGCAGCAACAAGGCGAGCTGAGGTGAGGTGGTCTTTGCAGAGGGATGAATCGCTAGGAAGTACGTGTGGGCGAGACAAGGGAGGACGCGGATGAAAAAAGCATATTGTGCAAGGGGGGAGGGAGGAGAGGGCTCACAAAGGACTAAGCTAGCACAGAGGGTTGGAAGGGAATGCAAGGTAGATAATTGGTGAGGGCGACGAGGCGAGCAGTCTCTGCTGATGTGAAATTTTCAGGTAGGAGGGGGAGAGGGGGGAAGGGGGAATAAAATATTCCAATGGAATTCTAAAATTAAATGAATTTCTTTTGAGGAGAGCAAGTACATAACTATAGTATATAGAGAGGATACAAAATGAAAGTACTTTTTATTGTATATTTTGTATTATATAAGGAGAGATATGGATGGGTATATCATAAGGGGTATATTATATTCATAATAGGGTATCTAAGAGTCTATAAGCGAGACAAATGCTAAAGCTATCTACGCGGCAAAGTCTACAGCTATTTGCGTGGCAATCAGCTAGGCAAAAGCCGCAGCAAAACAACATTTGTAGTCTCTCTCTTCCCCCACGCCTCTTCTTTCCACTCTTTCTCATCTTGACACGGCTGTCATGCTGCGCGGTAAAGACCTCACTCTCTTTATAGTGATATAGAAACCTACACAAGTCACATTGGGCAAAAAAATGCTAAAATAGAGAAGATTTATCTTAAGGACACCGAAGATAAATTTCTCACCAAGAGGACATTTTGTGAAATTGAGACCAAGATTATCTTTGTCAAGATGTGGGGACCCCATCCATGTTATAAAAGTTGAATTTACCTCCATAGACAAGTGCAGCTCTCTTAGGCACGCCTAAGATAGCCTAAGAAAACTTTTAAATTTGGGGCATATTGTGTGTGTCTAGTGCTTGGAAAAATGAAATTTTTAGATATTTTGTGACTTCAGATTGACAATTTTGAAATCACATATGGTTTGAAGTGCTAGTGTGTAGGGAATTACGCCTTTGCAAAAAAGGACGAGACAAGGAGCGGAAGTACAATGTCTAAAACTAAGGGCAACTTTCTAGGTTTGAAGTATCTTTCCAATTAAGTTGTGTGATCCATATATGAACTTAAGATCTAGTAGAGTTTTGGAAAACTTGGATACCTTAAGAGAGAATAGGAGCACATCATCAACAGAAGAGAGTGTAACCCAAGGGAGACCATTAGAAACTATTGTGAAAGACGTGTCAGAGACTTATTCTGACTCAAGCTCTGAGATGTCTTCTTTTTCTACTCAATCAGGAGGTGAGACCTCTCTCAAGTTCAAGCATACCTTGACCTTCTTCAAAACCAACAATTACAAAGCCCAGATTTACTTGGTTCCTAGCGAGGAATTTGTAGTAAGGATAGATGAACATGCCATCGAGTTTGAAGAGGAGGTTAGGACATAAAAATAGGACAACTTCTATATGGACCGAAATGGGGTGCAATACCTCAAGATACATGATCTTGATTTAGTAGAAAAATGGGGATTGGAGAGTGATACTATGATTCCTAATAAGGCTATGAAAGAAGGACCTCTTGTGCTAGAATTAGAAGGATATGACTTGATAGATATGAAACCTTTGAAACTCATACCCACTGACAACCCTAGGCTTGGAGTCTATTGTTGGGAAGCCAAAAATGTCACAGATTTGATATGGACTACCCATGCCAAACCACCAAAACTATTGACACCCTTGAAGATATGTATGATTTCAAGATCAAGGAGAAGGGCTTAGCAGAACTAGCGGTCCATCTCTTTATTTTGTTATGATGACTTCCATAAGGAGATTGAACATACCAAATACCAAGGACATTGCATCCGAGAAGTGATTACACAAATGGTACATGAAATTAAACATAATGGAGGTCCAAATGATAGAGGTAATGATAATACGATCAATCAACGAGGAAGCACAGCTAGGGACAATCACCTCAATGATGGAACCGGGAAGAAATTTAGAAACCACCTATAACAGGGAAAGAATGGGTGACACTAGGACAAAGAGAGGTCCACATGAGTCACATCTACCAAACAAACGGTTTGACAGTTTAATGGGAAAAAACTCCTACTAGAAGAGAGAGAGAGCAGATGCTGAGCATAACCGTAGAGTCAGACCAATAGACTTCCAAAAATGGGTCAAAAAGAACAATGGGTCAGGGGATCGGTATGACCACTTAGCGAACTTCAAACAGGTTTTGAGAGGTGAGTGCATAACCGACTTTCATACACAATTTGAGGGGTTTGGAATGACCCTAGAGGGAAAATCCTTAAAGTTGGTTCTAGACCATACCTCCTAAATCGATAACCGATTTATCAACTTTGGCAATGAGATTTGTTGGTGCTTGTTAAAAAATGAGAATCAAACATAGTATAGTGGCGCAAATCTAAAGTTTCAAACAAAAACAAGGAGAAATTGTCAAAGACAATGTGAGTCGGATATGAGATAATATATAGACAAATGTTCGATGTTGAAAATCCCAACCGAGGAAAGACTTGTCTCACTATTTTTGGAGGGATTATTGAACAAAGATTTGCATGCTATTTTGTACAGCAAAAAACACCTAACTTAGGAAGCATGCGGTTTGGACGCGATTGACTTAAATAAATGTGAGATCTCAACGAGGAGAGCATTGCTAAAGATACATAGAATGAGCTAACTACATCCACTGTGTCAGCACAAGTGGGCCCAATTGTAACAGTTCTCACAAACGCTATAGAAGACATGCTCAAATGTGTGAACGATATGATGACCAGCAAGCTTCGCCCTTACAACCACAACACGCAGTCAATGGTTTGAATTTCTAGCCTCCACATAATAAGCTCACACTTTTTCGCAAAAGTTTTGCCTTTTGTGAACAGCTGGTTTGCATACTTCTGCCTGGAAGCGCCTTTGAGCAGGGGTCTCTTCTGTTGCCCAGCTGTGAACCCATCCTAAGAGATGTTGAAAGTAAAGGGTAAGGTTTTTAATTAGAATTTCTAGTTTTAATTAGAATTTCTAGTTTTAATTAGAATTAGGAATTTTTGGGTTATACCAAAATTCAAAGAAAAGGGGGAAGCAATATAGATGGCACGAACAATAGATGGCGGGAACAATGTCTAACTTAGCATGTGGTTGGATTGGTAACTCTAGGCATACTTGTTGTGATAGTTGTTACAATGTATAATCTATAAGAAGTCTAGTCAGAAGATTATAAATAGGGCCCAATACTGACAACGATAGTCCGAACATGAAAGATTGAATTTTGGCTTTCATAATACACAGGAAATGGAAAGCTATTAGAAAGACAAAAAAAGGTGATAGGCTTTAGGAAATGCCAAAATGGGTTCTAACTATGGAAGTAGCACCATTTCTTCCAACATCTTTGGAAATATTCTCTATTCTTTCTTCGTGTGGTCCTTCAATGCCTTTGTTGGCCCTTCTCCATCCTCTCTAGGCTTTTTGGTACACTCATTTGCAAGAAACAAGCAAAAAGCATGATTAAACTTTCAACATTATTATCTGCCTTAAGGAAAAAACAGAACTATCTTGGTTTAACACACCTTCCTTCTCAACTTATATGTGCACCTTCGGAAATTTTTCGTCACAATTGTTACCACCTACAATCTCCAGCTTTTGGTAAGCTCAACCTCTTTTGGCATGACAAGTATTAAGGAATTAAGGACAATACCTCAAGTTACATATGGCTACAACATTACAGTGGTAGCTACCAGGACATTGCCTCTACATGTGGCTACAACATTATAGTGATAGCTACCAGGACACTGCCTCAAGTTACATGTGGCTACAACATTATAGTGGTAGCTACCAGGATAGCAATGAGAGCTACCAGTACTATGCAGGTGGCTACCAATGCTATCCTAGAAGTTACCAATCATATCCTGATAGCTACTAATGTTATTTGGTAGCTGGCTGATTGACCTACCAAGATGACACTAGTAGCTACCAGTGCTAGCCTTGTAGCAAGCAGGCTAACAGTGGTGGTTAATATAATGAAAGCCTAGCAACAACCTTTCCTAGGACTAGCATGGAAGCTAACACTAAGGAAAGGTGACTGATAGGTTGAAAATGGTAGTTATCACTCTACCAACACAAGGTAGTAACTAATGCTAGTTTGGTTGCTACCAAGATGATAGTGGTAGTTAACTTAATCAGAGCCAAGTAGTAACATTTTCAAGGAGTATCATGCCAACTAATTATGCAAAGGTGGATATTATGCTAGTAATGGTTGCTATTACTCTACCAAGGTAACCATGACTGTCTAGTATAGCGACCACTATCATCTTGGTAGCTACCTTGATAAAGACACACTTGGGAGCTCTACCACTATGAGACTGGTAGCTACCTTGATAAAGACACATGGGAGATCTACCACTATGAGACTCGTAGCTACCATTGTCACCTTGGTAGCTCCTAGTGTAATAGTGGCTACTAGTACCATAAGGGTACCTACCATTACCATAAGTGCAGCTACCATCATTACATTGGTAGCTACCTTGATGACAGTGATAACTACCTTACTACCAGAAGGACTTCCATGGGAGAATGGTAGCTACCACGACTAAACCGGTAGCTATCTTTAGCAGTAATATCATCGTAGCCACCACTATGAGTCTAGTAGCTACTAGTTTGGTAGTTGCCATTACCATACTGGTAGCTATGACTACTAAACTGGTAGCTATCGTTACCAATATTAGCATGGAAGCTACCACTATGAGGCTGGTAGCTACCACTACCAAAATGGAAGTGGCAGCTACTAGTATCTATACTAACCTGGTAGCTATCTTTACTAATAATATCATGGCAGCTACCACTATGAGGCTGGTAGCTACTAGTATGGTAGAGACTACTACCATAGTGGTAGCTACCTTTAGTAGTAATAGCATGGTAGCTACCAATATGAGGTTGTAGCTACCAGTCTTATACTAGTTGATACTAGTCTAGTAATGGATAATCTAACCACTACTAGCTACCAATGTGATCCTGGTAGGTACCAGTTTCATAGAGATATCTACATTTTCTATCAAAGGTAGCTACCACCCTAACATTGGTAGCCACCACTTTGTGTTAAGAGTGTTCCTGGCAACTACTAAGCTGAAAGTGGTAACAATTATTCCATACTATATTAGTATGGGAAGTATTAACAACAAAGTAGTGAAGTGATTATCTGTCGATGCATATAGGAATAGGATGGTAGCAAATACAAGGATAGAAATATGGGATGTTTCTTTGCCCATTGTAGTTCACTCAAGGTGCATGGGTGGAAGAAAAAAATGGTGTCTTATACACATGTCCAATGATAATGGGACATCCTATATGCATGAAAAACAATCTGTGGTGAAGGAAAGATTTTTCAGGGGTTCTTCAAAAAGAAGGTATAGATATAAAATCATATGGCATGGCTTTACAAGTTGGGACCCCTTTAAGAAAGGTTTTCACAATTGAGGATCCGTGCTCTCATCTACTCTACAATATGTGTAAGTGTGGGACTCTACGATACTCCAGGATCGTTAAGTTAATAGACTTCAAAATTTTATACTCATCACTTCCAGCATGAGCGACATGACTAGATAAGGCTCAACTTTTCTACCTTGAGCTTAATCGTGATAATTATAGCTCTTAACACCAAGTATATTAAGACTTGAATCTTGCAACTAACACTTTTCTCAATTTGCAGCTCAGCAACTAGACTTTGACAATGCCAAAGAGTGTTTTTTAGACCTTGGCAACTTGACTTTTTACATTCTTATGCTTATCATAAGCATTTATTTTGGTACAAGTAAGTTTGAATCCTCATCAAGTGGATTATTGAAGGACCAAGTTGGCAATGAAGGTTCCTTTTTCCATACCTATTTAATCACCTTTGAATATCAAACTATTATAGTTGCGCTATCCTTCTTTGATAGACTCTATTGTCCGTTTGATTCTGCAAATATTTTTGTTAAGGAGATACTTTGATGTTGTTGTAGGAATTTCTTGATTGTTTCCATGTGAATTTTAATAGGGATCATGGGAAGACTTTGAAATTCAAATCTTCCTATTACTCTTGTAGCAGCATTGTTGACTTTATCTAGCATGAGGTCTTATTTATCTCTTGAGATCTTCATGCAGCTCTTTTGTAATTGCAATTAGTCTTTGCTTGATTGGTATCCAAACTCTCTTATGTGTTGTATAAAATCCATTTGTAAGAAGAAGATCCTTTGGAGCCCACCTTTGTTGTGTATCTTCTTCGGGATAGAGGTCAATTTTAGTAGTATTCGATGTCGTTCGCTTGTATTCCCTCCTCCTAGGTTTTCAAGAATGTTGTTGATGTTGATGCTCGCTTGGCCTTCTTGCTTAGGAGGGTCTTGATTTCACTTCATATGCAATGATCTTTTGCTTTGGAACCCATACTTATGTTTTACTACTCTTGTTCTTCCAAACTATTGTGTGCTTGTTTTCTTGTGTTGATCCTTTGTCTTTGATCCACATGGGATCACTGATGACTGCTTGAGACTTTTCTCACTTGTCTCTACTTTAATCAGTATGATGAAGAATAATTGGGCTGGAATACCTTTGTTTTTCTATTTTGCATCATTGAGTGTCTTCTATTTGGGTCAACCAATGATTGAGACATTGGGAAACTTGAATTCCTTGAGGTAAACGATCCACCAAGTTTCTTTCATGTAGAGGCATATGTTGTCATATCTTCCATGACCTTTATTGAAACGTCCACTTTAGATTTTCCTTTGTCCATGGCTATAAGATTTTATGGCAAGACCTGTGACACTTGCAGTTTTGAATCTGGCAATAGCGGTACCTAAAATAAATTCTTATTGCCACTTGGAAAGAATAATAATAGCATTTTTTCTCCTTTGTAGCTCTTGTGTTGATTTAATCAACGATGATAAAACCATTTTCTTTGAAAGAATCACTTTAATTTTACATGCTTCTAGATGTTGAGAGTAGTAGCCAACATCTCCAATTAACTTACAGTCTTAGCTACAATTGTTTTGTTTTCCTACTCACATTGAGCAATCTCTAGTAATCTTTAAATGTTGTGCACAATACCATATTGCAGTCTACTCATGTATTCAGTAGAGTGATGCATCGAACACTTGCTCCATTTTCTCTACTGATTACTACAACAATCTTTGTTGATAGTACTATTGAATATACTTGCTCTTTTTTGTTGAGGTCTCATCATGATATAGCTAGGTCTCTAGGGAAGGTTCTTTAGGAATTTGTGTTCCGCTAGGACTTAAATACATTGAATCATTTAACAGTAATTGACATACCTTCTTGCTTCCATTTTGAAGCTCGATTGTGCCCTATTTGACTCAGTTTTGTCAACTTCCTGGTTTCTCAATAGCTTTTGTGGTTGCTTTCTTTGGTTGAACTTTTACTGCAGCTTCCTTGCTTTGATCACTCTCCACAATAGATATTGATTGAGATATTGCACCTTTTGCTTGCAATTGTGGAACATTATCAACTTGCATATGAGTAAATTTTGGCCTTGAAAGGTCCATAGTACTTTCTAATAGCATTTATCTTTTGGAAGGAAACTTTGGTGGTGACTTTTGTGTAGCATTTTGAGATGAATGTTTTCATGGAAGAATGATATTGTGGAGACTTTTGCAGACTTTTGATATCTTTAGCTTCTACCAAGTTTGAGCTTTTTGAACCCTTTCATGTTAACTTGAGGTTCTACATCAACTTGTGACAATCTTTCACTTCAAACTTTTCCTTCACAGGGCTACTTGTGTAATACCATGAACTTACTGATATACATCATGACATAAAATGAATCTATGGATGAATTAAGTCTTCATCTTCAAGGTCAAACTACAACTAAACTAAACCTCTTTAAGAAAAGATAGAATCCTCACCTACATTCATGTAAACAAAACAATAGATTTTGTTAGTTTTGGATATCTATTACAGGTGTCAAAGATCCTATTATTGATTATCCTTGTCCTACTTAAACATCATTGGATTAGCTACTATTGTGCTATTTATAAAAAAAAGTTTTTGGAAAAAATCAATATATAATTTGTTTTAAACTTTGATATCTATCCCTTCTATTGGAATTATGTGTTTATTAGTTTTTAATTTAAGTACATTTTGAAAATTATCAACGTTTAAAGAAAATTTTCTTATGTCAATACTTTCCCAGAAACATTTTTTGATTTCTTGAAAACCATGAATCAAGAAGCCAAGGTGGCTCCATTCTTTTAGAGTAATTGTTAAAGGAGCCCACGTCAATTAACAAAAGCTGGTAAAGGCCCAAGCCTTACAAGTACACATCGAAGATGAATGCAAAGAAGTTGTAAAGATTGGAGTTAGAAATTTTTAACATTTTTCCAAAATGGCTATATATTGTAAATTCTCAATTTATTTCAAGCCATTGTAATATTTGTAATGTGTTGTGGGATCAATGGGAGTTCCAAGCTGTAAAGGTTAGTGTGCCTAGGTTGCAAATTTAGTAAGTTGTGGAGCCCTAAAGGCCTTGGGCGCTTGGACATTGCATACTTTTACCCTAGGTATATAAGTGTAAATGGAATTAGGGTTCTCAACCACCACTCTTTTGTGAGGGCTCATGAAGTGTGTGGCTATAATCTCTTTGAGCTTCTGATTTCTCATGTGACTTGATTAACACTAATCAATGTTTAATTATTTTTCACTATGCCTCTCTCATACTCTCTTGTGATTGTTAATGATGCTTGATTAGCTTGATCTTAACTAATTAGTGGTTAATCTCGCTCTAAGGTTGTGTGTTTGCCCTCTATTCTTTATGTGTGCATGTAGGTTTGATTAGACTATGGATGCTCAATAGATCTATGTGTATGCGCTTATGATTAGTGTGTTGCATGATGGGATTAGTGATGTGTGTGTTGTTGCAATCGTTAGTGTGTTTTGATTGGGTTGATTTGAGGTGAAGAGAAGTGGATGTGGAGATTGCCAGACATCATGGCTTAGCTCCTCCATAGGTCGAGAACCTCACCTCATAGAGTTGTCATTCATATTGTCATGATTAGCTCACTAATCTATGAGTGTTTCCATGCCCTAGCCAAGGAGCTCATCCATCCGAATTGACAATTAGTGTTGGTCATTGGAGTTATGCTACAATGGTACCCCCAACATTTGGTGCAGTTGTTGGGGAGCGATGGCCCATGCTAGTGTAATTATTGACATAAATGGATAGGTTTCCTCACTAATTTCAAATGTGTGTTTGTTGTTTTGTGGATTTTGGATTTGTGTGCATATGGCATTGTGTTCAGTTTTCACTAATTTGATACGAAATCCTGCTAATTGTGTGCCTACACACTCTAATTTCACTAAATTTTGCTTACACACTAGTTTACTATTAATTGGACTAACATTTTGTGCTTATGCTTTGATATTTGCCTAGGTAGAGGCTTGGATTGCATTATAACAATGCTGGTTTGTGCTAATTACTTAATGATTTATTGATTTTGAGATGCAAGATTAAGAACGAAATCTGTCCACACATTGTGTAATCGATAATTGGATGGTGCCATTGGATTCACCATTTGTGTAGTGTGCTTAGCCTGTTACCATATACATGCGGTAGTGATGTATGTGAACACACTTAGGACCGCCGATGAATTTTTTCCCTCACTAGGAGGTTTTTTCCCCGTGCATTGTATATACGCACATCACTCTAGGGCTATTCCATCATTCCATTGCACACTAAGTAATACACTCTCTGTTGTGTGCATTGAGCTTCCTTCGTCTTCTCCAAGTTGTGTGTGTTTTCATGCAACCCTAATTCCAACAATTGTATCAGAGCAGGTTGCATCCTCTCGGGCATATTCACCATCAGCTCCGACACACACCTGCTCACTTTCTCCGATGTTTGTGAGCTTTGGCGAGCGTTTGCAGGTTGATAAATATTCTGGGAGAGCTTGAATAGCTTAGTCTGCTCATATTTTTGATTCGGGCTCATTTTGGCCTTCGTTTCCAGTGTTTTTGGTTGTTTGGCATATGCTTTGGTGCCACAAATGCAGTGCAAGAAATTGGATGATAAGGCTGTCAAATGTATTTTTGTTGGGTATAGTGCTGAAAGCAAAGGTTACAGGTTGTATCATCCACAAACAAAGCGTATCTTGGTCTCACGGGATGTTGTGTTTGTGGAAGATTCTGTTCAGCCTTTGTTATGTACTAGAGACAGTAATGTAAGCTCACAGGACATTTATGACACTTTGTTGCCTCTTTTCAGTGGTGTAAGATCGAATATGAATTCCAATGAGGTAAATGTACAACCTATGGAGGTGTTTCTAAAAATGTTACAGATCAGTCTATTACTGATGTAGATGTACATGATGTACTTGATGAGGAAAGGGCTAAGAATGAGCAAGCTAGAGGTATGCCTAAATGGCTGGTGCATACTTTGCGTGACAGTAAATTGGATGCACCTTTGTCTAGTCATACTCGTTCAGGTTCTCCCCATGCATCTTATTCATCGGATTGTTATGCTTTGGCTGTGTCTAGCTTACATGATGTTGAGGAACCTCTATCTTTTGATGAAGCACAAAATCCAAAAATTGGATGGTTGCGATGCAATCAAAATATGATGCACTTCTAGAAAATTGCACATGGGCTTTATGCAATTTGCCTCCTAGCAAAAAGGCCATTGGTAGAGAGTGGGTTTACACGTTAAAATGTAAGCTAGATGGTGAGATTGATCACTATAAACCTCGACTTGTTGCAAAGAGTTATGCACAGTAAAAAGGCATAGAGTATGAAGAGACTCTTACTCCCACTTGTCATATGACTATTGTGCATTTTCTGTGTGCTTTGGCAGCTCATCTTGGTTGGTATGTACATCAATTAGACATCGTTATTACTTTCTTAAATGGTGACATATTTGAGGAAGTTTATGTAACAAAACGTTGCGGTTTTGTCAAGAAAAGACAAGAGGATAAAGTGTGCAGCTGTAAGAAAGCTTTGTATGGGTTGAGGCAATCTCCTCATGCTTGGTATGAGAAAGCTGACATCATTTGGTCAAACGAGGCTTTCGTAACAATCCAACAAAAAGCACATTGTAAAGCGTGAGGGTGATGTACTTCTCATTGTGGTCCTTTATGTGGATGATTTGCTGGTCAATGGATCAAATGAGAGACATATTGCTGAATTTAAGGCTAATTTGAATGCTACTTTCAAGATGAAAGATTTGGGCTATTGCACCATTACTTGGGTGTGCAGTTTAAGCAGTGTGATGGCGGTATTGCCTTGTGTTAGAAAAGTTACATAGAGACATTATATGTAAGTTTGGACTTGAGGATTGCAAACCTTTTGCCACCCCCATGGAAACGGGTTTGAAATTGAGTCTTCATAATGCTGGTTTTCCTATAGATGTCCCTCTTTACCAAACTGCTATTGGATGCCTCATTTATGTATGCAACACAAGGCCGGATAATCAGTTTGCAATCTCACAGGTCAGTAGATTTATGCATAGCCTAGGGTCTAAGCATTGGCAGGTTGTCAAAAGGATTTTTCGCTACTTGAGTGGCACTTTACATCTTGGCTTGTTTTATCCCAAGGGGAGATCATTTCCGCCAGATTTACATGATTTTTTGGACTCGGATTGGGCTAGTTGTTTTAACACACGAGTGTCCACAAGTGGTTTTTGTTTCATGCTTGGCAGCTCATGCATATCATGGTTGAGCAAGAAGCACCCTACTGTGGCCACTTCTAGTTGTGAGGCTGAGTACAGGAAAGTCTTCACAGCTACAGTTGAGAGGGTATGGCTCAGACGCCTTATGGCTGATTTGGATGTTGGACAAGACACTGTCAACACAATCTACACTAACAGTCAGAGTGCATTGGCAATTGCGAGGAACCCAGTTTTTCATGCTCGCACAAAGCACATTGAGGTGCATTACCACTATGTCAGGGAGAGGCTCTCCACCAGGAGAGATTAGCTTGGCTTATGTGCCAACGCAGGACAACCTTGCAGATATTTTCACAAAGGCATTGTCGCGTGAGAAGTTTGAAGCTTTCCGCAAAGCTTTGGGCTTACTCCCCTTTGTGGATTGATCGTGTCCTCAGGGCATGGCACTTCTCTTTACTCTATGTGCCAGCTCTCGTTCATTGCATCCCTTCCAGGGGGGATCTGCTACCATATACATGTGGTAGTGATGTGTGTGAACACCCTTGGACCGCCGGGGCATTTTTTCCCTCAATAGGAGGTTTTTTCCCCCGTGCATTGTATACATGCCCATCACTCTAGGGCTATTCCATCTTGCGATTGCACACTAAGTAATAGCGTGATCTTTGTTTTCTGCCTTGAGATTCCTTCATCTTCTCCAAGCTGTGTGTGTTTTCTTACAACACTAATTCCAACATAGCCGTTGTCAATTTGGTGATTCTGAGCTTTTGATTTTGTGCATTTGCATGCCGTTATAATGTCAAGATTTTTCTAGAATCGAATGTGCATAAAATGATGGTTTCATGTGCTAATGTGCATTGTTGGTTTGCTAATTGCATGCTTGAATGGTCAATTGCAAGTGTGTGCACTAAAATCAAGTGTGTGTTGCACTCTAATTGAGTGTGTGTATGCTTAATTTTTTAGGTGTGCACTATTTTTCCACTGTGTGTGCCCCTAAAAATCAATGTGTGCATAAGGATTTTGCAAATGTGATGTTTCATTTCTGTTGTGGTCATGCCCAATTAGAGATTTGTATGTTCAATTTTGTGATTGCGACATGATTAACACGTGCGTGTGCACTTAAAAGATCGTAAAAGCAGGAAATTATTTGTGTGTGGGGGTGTGTGCACGCGTGCATAAAAGTTGATTAATGTGCATGATAAATCCAATTTTTGATTGCAAAATTGTTGTGTGTAATGGTTAAATGCTACATTTTTTAGCTCAAAACTGGGATTTACACACTCCAAATGCATCAATTTTTTACTTAATTTTGCCAATCCAATTTGCTTAGTTTTGAATCTTATTGGCAAACTTAACTGGCAATTGAATCGATGCACTAATTGAGTTTTGATTTGGTTGCACCATTCATCTATTGTGAAGAATTTTCAAAAAAAATCTAGTACTTTCTGGATAATTTTTGTAAATTTTTTAATTTTTTTTTGTTGATTTTGCATTAATATTTAATTAATTTTGTAAAAATTTGATCATTTGTGATCTTGATGAGCTATTTTGTGTGTATTTACAACATGATTTTGAGCGCTTTTCTGCCCTCATTGGTCGCGTTTTGTGCATTTCACTATTTTTTATCGATGATTTTATTATAATCGGTGTTCTTGGCAAAAATTGCTAGTTTTGGTGTGTTTGTGTGTGTCAAAAGTGTTTGAATGTGACTGCCGATGATTTTTTGAGCTTTATGGATTTTTTTGGATTTTTGGGAATTTGCAAGTGATTTTTATCATTTTTGACAACGCCACACCATCGCCGATAGTGGACTCAAGTAAGCAAGGTAAGCTTTATAATTTCATTTTGATTTTAATTGTTGGTTTATTTTAGGATTTTTAAATTAAAATTTTATTTTAAAAAAAGAAGGATGTAAAACAAAGAATAATTCAAAAATTCAATTAAAAATATTGAAAAAAATCATTTTTAAAAAAAAGTATAATACAAAAATTTAATTAAAAAACACACCAAGATTCCAAAAAATACTAAAAATCACCAAAAAATCTTTAAAAACACAAAAAACTATAAATGGCCATAAAAATTCATTAAGAAAACAAAAAAAACCCTTTTAAATTCACAAAAATTCTAGAAAAGTTAGAAAAAAATCACAATAAATCTCCAAAAAAATCATTAAAAATAAAAAATTTCACAAGAAAATCATAAAATTTTTAAAAAATCATTTAAAATCACAAAATTCCAAACATTCATAAAATGCAAAAGTTTCATAAAAATGAATTTTATTTTAAAGGAAAGGTGTCCAAAAATTTAAGAAAAAGGCAAAAAAGCAAAAAAAATCCAAGGAAGAGCTCACATCAAAACGAGCCAGAGCAATCGGAGAAAAACCAGAAGAAAGAAAGAAAAAAGCCTAGAGAGAGTCATGTCTAGTAAGCAGGTAGTTTCAAAAGTTTGTCGGGAAAACAAAAGTGTATAAATAGAAATCAGGCTGGCAAAAAACAATCAGACATAAGCACGTCGAAACCTAGTTGGTCGAGAGAAATCGCTCCAAAAACTTGATTTGAAATTGATTTTTAGTAAAACCGATTGTTAGGGCATTGTTCACGAGTCAAATTGCTAATCGGGGGCCAGTTTTGATCTTATTTTGGGAAAAAACTAGAAATTCAAGTCATAAAACTCGCCCGAGTTCAAAATTCTGACCTAGAGTTAAGGGAAACCTTTGAAAATTGGGACTGAACCGTTTCAATCAAGAGCATCACTTGTCTAGGCCAATTTTAAAAAGTAATATCGCAGCTCAATCAAAGAACACTAGAAGCTAGAAGTCATTGTGCAAGCCACAAATTGGCAAGTGCAAGGTAATTGCATTGCAATTTGAGCTTAGGATCAGACGAACAAGGGCACCATTCACATTGGTTGTAGATTAGGCTATTTAGAGCCCAGATTTTCATCGCTCAAAAGATTGCAGCCAATTTTGACACTTTTGAGCTAGAGTTAATCAGCTCTTGTGAGTCTAAAGAGCAATGAACTGTCAAAATTGCTTTAGCAAAAGCAGTATTGTCAACTCGAGCATGAGAAATTCTGTTAAGCAACATCAAAATTTGTTATGAGACATCTTTACAGACCAGGCCAGCATGTCTCAACCCGAGCCAAGGATTCAAGTGAATCAAAGCCAATTAGTAGCATAGGCACAAGTACAACAGAGCAAATTTTACAGTTGTATGGCTACATTGGAGATAAAACTTATATGCAGATTCAGAAGCCCATAGGTATCTAATGAGCAATAAAAGCAACACAGGAGACAAGATCCTAGTGATTAGAGTAAAGCTAGATCTAGTGCACCTGAATGGTTAGCTTGGTAGTAGGAAAGTGTTTCTCAAACATGCACACAACCTCCACGCGTTTAGTTTGGTGAATGGTATGGCATCTACATTGATCTCTTTTTGTGAGATCCATTGCACCAACTTTGCAAGTTTGTAGATTGTGTTACGAACGTCAGGAGACAAACATCCCTCAATGGCCATCGGTAAAATAAACTGCAAAACACGTCTAGCAATGATATTAAAGTCCACACACGAATTTGCTACACAATTCCCACTATGATATATTCCACTTCAAACATACCTGATACATTTTATGCCAGTCGTGTGACTTCAAACCGGTAAGCTTCCCCTGAAGAAATGTTTTTAGTAAGCACAAGAATGTAAAAAGTCAAGTCGACATGGTGCAAAAAACACTCTTTCGCATAGTCAAAGTCGGGCTACTGAGGCACCAAATGAGCAAAGTGTTACTTCCAAACTTTCAAGTCGTAATAAACTATGTGGTAGTCTTACGCTCGAGCTGGAAGAATTGAGCATACCTAAGTCGTGTCGCTCATGCTAAATGAGATGAGCATAAGAGTCAAAGTCTATTAACTTAATCATGGTGGAGTGATGTAATCCAACACTCACACATAGTTCACAGTAAGATGAGAGCACATATCCTTGACCACTAAAACCCTTCTTAAAGGGGTCCCAACTTGTAAAGCCGCGACATATGCTTTTAAAGCTACACCTTCTTTTTGAAGAACCCCTCAAAAATATTTATTGCAGGTCGTGTTGCTTTCCATGCACTTCTGTGTATGCATATATAGGATATCCCATCATTGGACATATGAATTAGTCACTCTTTTTTTCTTCCACCTATGCACCTTGAGTAGACTACAATAGGCAAACCCATGTTCCATCATGGTACTCTCAGTATGCTGCCCTTTTATCTGTATATATATTAGCAAATAATCCCTTTAGTACTTTATTAATATTTCCCATGCTAATAAGTACTCCAGTAATGCTCCTTTTTCCCCACTAGGTTTTTTCCCTTTGGTCATCTAGGTATTAGACCCTAATTTAGATCCTCATCATTCTACTTTTCTTGTACATTCTCTTAATAAATAAAGAGAAGCCTCACCATTATGTTGCTACAACGGATAAATGCGACATCATCTCTCACACCAAAGACAAAGTTGGACATTCAAAATGCTACAACAGAATGGACCTATCCAACAAATTCAGTGACAAATGAAGAAAACCAATCAACAACCTTCCATAGCCTCCACAACCACTTCTCAATTGTGCCCGAGGACGGGCACTAAAATTGGAAGGGGGGAATATCAACTGAGTCAATGTTAGTTACCAAAAGTTGGTAAAGACCCAAGCCTTACAAGTGTACATCGAAGATGAATGCGGAGAAGCAGTAAAGATTGGAGTTACACATTTTTAACATTTTCCCAAAATGATAATCTATTGTAAATTCCCAATTTATTTCAAGCCATTAATACTTTTAATGTGTTACAGGCTCAATGGGAGTTCCAAATTGTAAAGAATAGGTCAGTTTGTGTGCCTAAGCTGCAGATTCAATAAGTTGTGGGGCCCTAAAGGCCTTGGACACCCAATTAGGGTTCTCAACCGGAGGTGTTTCTTACGATCTATGAGCTAAATGCGAGCTGAATAGAACTTTCTCTTTACTGTAGAAGTAAAGGTCGCTCAAAATGAATGAGTCTTTGTATCTAAGAGAGAGCTTGAGATGTATGTGGAGTTAAATGAGGTAACAAATTATCTCAATGGTAGTTTTGCATGCGTATTGGACATCATGGACAATCATATGCTTTATGTTGTTTGGTTGAAAGTTGGATGGCCAAGGGGAACTCCAACAAGAATGTGTATGCAACAAAGGGGACATAGGCAACAAGATGGGAAATTAGAGACTAGGCTGAGAGATACAAAACAACAATAAGATAAGGAGGATATCAATTGAATGTTCAATGGGAGTAATGTATGGAGACAACAACCGAATTGGTTTGTGTGCACAATAGAGATATGAATTGAGCTTATGTGTGGACTATATGATATGGGATAACCAGCTAGGGTGTGGATTGACAGAAACCATACACGTGGGCAAGAGGCCTTGCATGTTGATGTGAAATAGCCAACATGAACAAAGATCATGGAACAATGTGTAAATGGGCATGATGGTTTTGTGCTAGTAGGAGGCATATAATATTGTGGTTGTTTATACAAGCATGTGTAGGTATCCAATTGATGCATGTGGCTAAGGACGACACCATGAAGCTGATGTTGGAAGTCAGTGGGTAGGTGCGAGGCAATTTGAGGTAGAATATGGCCATGGACAAAGAAAATTGTAGTGAGAAGGTGATGCATACACTGGTGGTAGAGAACTATAACGTGACATGTAGGGATGCCATGGGCTATTGGGCATTTGAAGTGGTACAAGTGATGCTAACTAGTAAGCAAATACATTTCAAGATTTGAGACATGTTGCTCTAGTTTTATCATTCCCAATAGGCACAAGAACAACGGAACTAGAGAAAATGTGTGAGCCTTGAGAGTAAAGATGCAAGGCATGCAAGGAAATGCGGAGAAGTGTGTGCATAAGGAAGTCATATCAGGCGGTTGGCTAATTTAAGGGAAGATCAGTAAATGGGACTGGGTAACAATAGCATATGTAAGAAAAACGGGACCTAAGGGCATCTTGTGTGATAAGGGATGAAATGTGGTTATTATTGGCCTTATGGACTAACTGTAACATGGGGAATATGCAGCCTACATAGTATAAGAGCACTCATGAAGGAATTGAGGGGCTATATACAACAAAGGGAATGTCTGACTCAAAAGTGACTCATGAGGATTGTGAACTTGAGGGTTTCAAGCATCAAAGAGCTGTTGAGCCCACTTTGGTAGTGGCTTTTCATGTGATGCTACAACATGTTGGTTATATTTATTTGAGTTGTCATCATAAGACAACTCCTCCTCCTAAATGTTTACTTAACTTTGATCTGGCACATGGTGAGTTATTTCTTCATTTGATGAGAAAGTGGACAAACTTGGTTTCTCCATCGCATGCGGCCCTTCTTCAAATACCACATCGCGACTACTGAGTATTTTCTTTGCCTTTGGATCATAGAGTCTATATGCCTTAGACTCTTCATTGTATCCAAGAAATACACACTTCTTGCTTTTGGCTTCTAACTTTGTTCTTTGTGAATTTTGAATAGGTGCATAAGAGAAACACCCAAATGTTTTGAAATGCAACACCAAAAGTTTCTTACCAAAGGTTTCTTACCAAAATAAGCTTCTTGAGGTGTTTTCCCTTTCAAGGCTTTGTGTAGCTTTGATTGAGAATGTACACTGTTGTACTTTACTGCTTCGGCCTAAATAGAATCTGACATATCCTTGGCTTTGAGTATGCATCGTGCCATCTCTACCATAGTTCGATTGCAATGTTCCAAAACTCCATTATGTTGTGGTGTGTGTAAGCAGTAGTAAGGTGACATTTGATGCCATGCTCATTGTAGTAGTTATTGAATTCATCTGAGATGAATTATCATCCTCTATTTGTGCAAAGCTTCTTGATCTTCTTTCTTGGTTCATTTTCTACAAGCTTTTGCCACACTTTAAACTTTCCAAAAGCTTTAAACTTCTCATGAATGAAATACACCCACATCTTTCTACTAAAGCGTCAACTAACAACAAAAAATAGAAGATCCACCAAAAGCGAACGTAGACATTTTACCACATAGGTCCGCATGTACCAACTCTAGAGGAGACTGAGCTCGATTATTACTCTCTTGTGGAAATGCCTTTCTTTGTTGCTTGCCCATCATGCAAGCCTCACATACTTCATTCATATATAAGATTTGTTGGAGTTAGGGTTGCAGGAAAACACACACAGCTTGGAGAAGACAAAGGAAGCTCAAGACACACGATAGAGAGTGTATTACTTAGTGACCAATGGAAAGATAAGTTAGCCCTAGAGTAATGGACATATATACAATGCACGGGGGGGAAAACCTCCTAGTGAGGGAAAAAATGCCCCTGCGGTCCTAAGTGTGCACACACATCACTACCACATGTATATGGTAACAAATCCCCCCTGGAGTGATGTGGTGAATGAGAGTTGTCACATAGAGTAAAGGGAAGTGCCATGCCCTGAGGACATGATCAGTCCACAAACGGGAGTAAGCCCAAAGCTTTGCGAAAAGCTTCGAACTTATCACGAGACAATGCCTTTGTGAAAAGATCTGCAAGATTGTCCTGTGTTGGCACATAAGCCAAGCTGATCTCTCCTGCTGAGAGCCCCTCCCTGACATAGTGGTAATGCACCTCAATGTGCTTTGTGCGAGCATGAAAAATTGGGTTCCTTGCAACTGCCAATGTGCTCTGACTGTCAGTGTAGATAGTGTTGGCAGTGTCCTGTCCAACACCCAAATCAGCCATAAGGCGTCTGAGCCATACGCACTCAACCGTAGCTGTGAAGATTGCCCCGTACTCAGCCTCACAACTGGAAGTGGCCACAATAGGCTGCTTCTTGCTCAATCATGATATGCATGAGCTACCAAGCATGAAACAAAAACCACTTGTGGACACTCGCATGCAAAACAACCAGCCCAATCTGAGTCCAAAAAAGCATGTAATTCTGGCGGCAATGATCCCCCCTTGGGATAAAACAAGCCAAGATGTAAAGTGCCACTCAAGTAGCGAAAAATTCTCTTGACAACCTACCAATGCTTAGACCCTAGGCTATGCATAAATCTGTTGACCCGTGAGACTGCAAACTGAATATCCGGCCTCATGTTGTATACATAAATGAGGCATCCAACAGTAGTTCGGTAAAGAGTGACATCTGCAGGATCACCAGCATCATGAAGACTCAATTTCAAACGTATTTCCATGGGAGCTTGGGGGGTTCACTATGTGTAAAACTATCATATCACGTGCGTTCAAGACATGTATGTAAAACGCCTTATCTGTGAATTTTTTTAAGAATATAATGTACCCTTTTCTTTAAAAATCTGTAAGTTTTTTTCAAATTTGAAAAAATAATGCCCTTCTGTATATATATTTATGTAAGTTTCAAGAACTTTAAATACCCTTCTGTTGAACTCACGTGATAGGTTACATTTTTATTAGGTGACCTCCCCGGGCATGGAAGTGGCAATAGGTTTGCAATCCTCAAGTCCAAACTTACATAGTAATGTTTCTATGTAACTTTTCTGACATAAGGCAATACCACCATCACACTGCTTAAATTGTATATCCAAGTAATGATGCAACATCCCCAAATCTTTCATTTTGAAAGTAGCATTCAAATCAGCCTTAAATTCAGCAATATGTCTCTCATTTGGTCCAATGATCATCAAATCATCCATGTAGAGAACCACAATGAGAAGTACTTCACCCTCATGCTTTACATACAATGTGCTTTTTGTTGGACTGTTATGAAAGCCTCATTTGACAAAATGAGTGTCGGCCTTCTCATACCAAGTACGAGGAGATTGCTTCAACCCATACAAAGCTTTGTTACATTTGCACACCTTATTCTCTTGTCCTTTCTTGAAAAAACCGCGAGGTTGTGTTACATAAACTTCCTCAAATATGTCACAATTCAAGAAAGCAGTAACAATGTCTGACTGATGTACATCCCAACTAAAATGAGCTACCAATGCACATAGAAAACGCACAGTAGTCATACGACAAGTGGGATGATCTATGCCTTTTTGTTGTGCATAACCCTTTGCAACAAGTCGAGCCTTATAGCGATCAATCTCACCATCCGGCTTGCATTTCAACTTGTAAACCCACTTTGTACCAATGGACTTTTTGCCTGGAGGCAAATCACATAAAATCCATGTGTCATTTTCTAAAAGTGCATCATATTTTGATTGCATGGCAGCCATCCAATTTTTTGAATTATGTGCTTCATCAAAAGACAGAGGTTCCTCAACATCATGTAAGCTAGACACAGCCAAAGCATAACAATCTGATGCATAAGATGCATGGCGAGAGCTTGAACGAGTGCGACTAGACAAAGGTGCATCCAATTTACTATGCAATGTATGCACCAATCATTTAGGCATACCTCTAACCTGCTCATTTTCAGCCCTTTCCTCATCAAGTACATCATGTACATCTGCATCAGAATAGGCTGATCTGTAACATTTTCAAAAACCCCCATAGGTTGTATATTTGCCTCATTGGAATTTACACTCGAACTTCCACCACTGAAAATAGGCAACAAAGTGTCATAAATGTCATGTGAGCTGACATTACTGTCTCTTGTACATGACAACAAGGGCTGATTTGTAGATGATACATCCTGTAACCTTTGCTTTCAACACTATAACCAACAAAATATATTTGACAGCCTTATCATCCAATTTTCTGCGCTGTGTTTGTGGCACTAAAGCATATGCCAAACAACCAAAAACACGCATGTGCTCAATAGAAGGCTTTCTATCATGTCATGCTTCATATGGAGTAATAGACTGCAAAGCTTTTGCAGGACACATATTTAGTACATAAGTGGCGCACATGATGGCCTCAAGCCAAAATGAATGCAACAAAGCTTGACTTTTGACCATACATCGTTCCATTTCCGTAAGTGACATGTTTTTCCTCTCAGCAACACCATTTTGTTGAGGCGTATAAGGCACTGTACATTGGTGTTTTATCCCACGACTAGCCAGAAATGCATTAAATTCATAAGACATATACTCCCCCCCTCGATCGGAACGGAGGGTGCCCATAGTACATTTCGAGACATTTTCAGCCATAGCCAGAAATTGTTTGAAGCACATAAACACTTCGAAGTTCGCTTTAAGTGGATATACCCATGCATGCCTAGAGTAATCATCAATAAAAGTCACGAAGTGAAGGTAATTGCCCAAGGACGGAGCATGGGCCCACAAACATCACTATGCACAAGCTGCAACTGCATGTGGCCTAAACTGAACCATCCTGTGGAAACTTAGAATGTTGCATCTTACCCAAAATATAGCCTTCACAAACATGTTTGACAGGTGCTTCAAGAGGCGGCAGAGAAGCAACCATATCAAATTTCTGCAAACGCTGTAAACTGGCAAAATTCAGATGACCAAAACGTGCATGCCAAAGTTTTGCATCTGAAATAGCCTTAGAATCCACAACTGCATTTGCAAAAATTTCCCCGCACTTGTCATACAAAGTGAGCTTATACAGCCCACTGCATAAAATGCCAGATGCAACAATTTCATCACCAAAACTGAGATCATGTATTGTACGTCTGTCATCCACAAATTTGACTACAAGACCAAGTCTAGCAAGTGCAGATACAGACAAAAGATTCTTCTTGATCCCACGAACATAAAGTGCATCAACAAGTGTGAAAGAATTGCCATTTGCAGTAGTAAGCACAATCTTTCAACTCCCTGAACCGGATAAGAGGTATTGTTGGCAGAAGTAACTGAATTCCCATGAGGGACAAACCCAAGAGAGGTGAACAAATCATGATGTGAGGTAATGTGCTTTGTAGCACCACTGTCAAAATCCACACATGTGAATCTGCAGCAACTGACATGCATGCATCATGGACAACAAGATTATAAGTACACTCTGCACTAAAAGCCCATTCTACATCAACATCAACATCACAGTCTCCTTTCACAGAAGACTCAACAATAGCTGCATTTGTAGTGGAACCAGCATTTGCAGTGGAACCACCCTCTTTCTTCTTAGCCTCTTTGACCTTCAACTTAGGACACTGCTTGATCAAGTAATCATTAGCTTTACAATAATGGCAATGCATCTTCTTTTTGCCCTTATCACCAGAATTTCCAGACGAATTGTTGCTAGCAGAAGCATTAGGAACATGTGATTTTTCACTCACAAAGAACCATGAGAAGTGGTTGCATTACTGTTACCACCTTTTCTTTGAGTAGCAGTAAAGGCTTGTTCAACTGCACTTGTCTAGTCCAGTTTTTTATGGAAAGTGACTCTTGCAACAACAATATGCATAATGTATCAAACTTGACAACTTCAAGATTTCCTTGGGTCATAAGTCTCCAAGTACTAACAAAAGTCTGGTAAGAATCTGGCAAGGCATTAAGAACAGTCTACACAAGGGAACTTTTTAAAATGACTTCACTTGCAAAAATAAGTTGCTCATTGATATCCTTGACACCAGCAAGGAAAGTGTCCACATCATCTTCCTCATGCACAATCTTTGACTCAAGCTCTTTACGCAGAAATGCAATTTTAGCCTCATTGCGACTTGCATAAAGACTAGCCAGAATATCCCATGCCTGTTTTGCAGATTTCATTGAACGAATGTAATAGTGCACTTCATAGACAACACACTCAATGCATGAGCCTACGCATCTTTCACATCCCAATGAGCTTGTTCTATCGTAGGCAAAAAAAAATCTAATTGCAGCAAGACCTGCAACATCCTCAACATCGCCTACATCCTTAGAACCAGGACGTACATAAATGCCCTGCACAATATTCTAGACGCTCTTTGACACAAGAACATGTTGCATTATGTAAGCACACATAGGGTAATTGTCCCCATCCAATTTGTCCTCAACAACAAACATCTTGAACAGATCTGTGTGTTGTTGTCGGCGATGACGAATGCCTGCACTTGATGTGAAAACTACCCAAAAAGAGGAGAAACGAAGTGAGAAAAACACGTGCTATATAACACAAACCGTAGAAGACTGTAAGGGACATGTTATGCAAAAAACAACATTGAAAAATTTTTTGCCCAAAATAAAAAAATAGCATGTGCAGTACTGCCTGTAGTGGAAACGGAGGCCGAAATGAGCTCGAATCAAAAATCTAAATTTTTTGTCGACCTGTGAACGCTCACCAAAGCTCACAGAAATAAAAAAAAAAGTGAGCAGGCGTGTGATGGAGCAGTTGGTGGTGGCGACTAAGCCCAAGAGGATGCAACCTGCTCTGATACCAATGTTGGAATTAGGATTGCAGGAAAACACACACAGCTTGGAGAAGACAAAGGAAGCTCAAGGCACACGATGGAGAGTGTATTACTTAGTGAGAAATGGAAAGATAAGTTAGCCCTAGAGTGATGGGCGTATATACAATGCACGGGGGAAAAAACCTCTTAGTGAGGGAAAAAATGGCCCGACGGCCTCCAAAGTTGGCCCTGAATTTTCGTCGTACCATCCACGATCACAAATAAAGTTCTTACCAGCGTGCAAAGCTGGAATCTAAGATATATGTGCACTAATGGCTTCTCCTCATATGGGGGCCTTATAAACTGTGTAGCATATATTGTGGTGGCAAAACTAAGAGAGGTGGGCATTGCAAGTATTCCAACACACTCCTGCTATTGCTCAACCTTGCTCTATCTCTCTCTCTCTCTCTCTGAGCCAATGGTCGTTGGGCTAGCCAAGAAAGCGACTGTTCAACTCCAGCCTGTCTTTTCATCTCCTACACTACGATGGCTCCCACTTTTGAAGGCGGTCTTTGCCTGCTTTTCTCGCATGGATCATGCCACACTGCAACACTTGTCAACTCTAGCTTCAATCCATGCAGCTAATGCCACGTTCTTACGATGTATTAGCCTACCATCAGCCAATAATAACAACATGAGATTCAATCTCGCTCCTTGGAATTGCTCCATGTCAATCAAGCCCTCAGATGCACCTCCTGAATATAGATTTGAACAAAAGACACAGCTATAATGGGCGTTGAGAATGATTATAAGGGTGCTACCTCATCAGGAATCCCTCATTTATATATGCTTACCTTTGCTAAAGCGCGCACACGCACACACACCCACCCACACACACACACACACACACACACACACACACACACACACACACACACACAGAGAGAGAGAGAGAGAGAGAGAGAGAGAGAGAGAGAGAGAGAGAGAGAGAGAGAGAGAGAGAGAGAGAGAGAGAGAGAGAGAGAGAGACCTTGCTACCATGTGCGCTGTGCATGTGCCCATCGCTTTGTGTGTGTGTGTTGGGGGGGGGGGGGGGGGGGGGGGGGGGGGGGGGGCTTCAGGTCTGAGAGGACCTAAGACAGAAGGAGTAGAAAAGGTAGGAGGGGGGATGCATTCAATAAGTGATAGGCTTTTGTACCTCAATGTGAGACACTTTGCTTAATCGTGGCAACCCACAATGCGCACCTCAAGATTGCGCCCTCAGTTTGTTGGCATCCTGCACCCCAAGGGCTCTCCAGAAGCAACATGAGGTTGACAAGGATATCTTTACGATCTCATCCACGAAAGAATTTTTTTTCTTGAGATTTTATCTTATTTAATCAATGGAATACATGACCACTAGCTTCATGCACCAATAAAAAACTTATCAATTTTAAAAAATAAAGAATTTTACTTTTTTATTAGTAAAAAGGGGAGCATCACTAAGGCCTTAACCCAGGCCACACTATATCATGGAAAGAGTACATGTACATAAGCACACGAAATCTCCCATACGTAATGGCCTGCTGAAAAGAATCGAGCGCGGCATGGCTAACGAAGAGGAAGACAGAGCATACATGTCCTCCTGCTCCAACGAAGGTGTCGAGTATCGCTTGTATGACATTGTCAAGATTTTTGATAAGGAGTTCGCAGTTCCTCATATCGGCAAAATCCTCAAGATGTGGGAAGAGCGGTCCAGCGGCACCAGGAAGGCCCTGGTTTGCTGGTTCCTTTGGCACAAGGAAGTGAAACCTCATGATGCTGACAACCCTAAAGAGCTGTTTCTCGCTTTTGGCGAAGGCAAAGGTGTAACTAATGAGCTCAAAATGGTACTTTGTCCTGCTCTGCTCTTTTCTGTGTGCCACAGACAGAGAGAGAGAGAGAGAGAGAGAGAGAGAGAGAGAGAGAGAGAGAGAGAGAGAGAGAATCCACTAAGGCCAAACTGGCTCATGAAAACTATACTGATGCTCTCTTCTCTGCACATTTCTCTTTGCATTTATTTTATAAAAAATTGAGGTTATGTGTACTAAGGAACCATTATCGGCTGCCTCCAATGCATTTACCACTAAGAAGCAATGGCAGGCCTCCACAGAGAGTCCTGCTATCAAGAGGAGATGCAGACGAGGTAGATTATGCAAACCACCTCGTCTAGACGTGCTCTAAATAGTGCTAGTGTGTGGTGGTCAAGATAGTTTATGTCACTTACACATGGCTCTATGTGCTACGAGGACATGTTATTGCTACGCCTTCATAGAAACGATGTGTCTATAGGGCGTAGGGAGTTTTGTTTTGGTAAATTTGCGAGCATGTTCATGAACTTGGATGTTCGGACGGGTCCGCTCGATTTCATTTTGTGAGTTGGTAACTTACTTTGCATGGATGGTTTGTCCATAGTGTCGACAAGCGCTAAGCATCTGACAACATTGATATGTAGCTTTGGGGAGAGAGAAAGTTTTCACCAACTTGCAAAAGGGGGTTAGGGTTAAAAACCTAACCTAACCCTACTAAGCATAGCTTTTCATGTAACTGCTTTTGGGATAGGCCAAGGGCCTTTATATGTCTCTTCCATTAGGGTTTAGGCTTCCGGTTGGGTCGTGCCCATTACAACTTTTTGCATTAGATTGTCTAAGCGCTACCTTCAGCCTTGGCGTTTTACGGAAGAGCAGCTCAGCCTAGCGTTTTTGCTCCAGATCAGTCCTAGTGTTTTGGAGGTAGATCAACCAGCATTTTTGCATGCTCAGCCCTAGCGCTAGCAATTCCCAGCAGATCAACGAGCGTTTTCAGTTTTCAGCCCATTCCCTCACCGGAGATGTGCGAGATCTGCTAACGCCAACCATCCAAATGCGGTCTGGTACTTCGGCAGCCCATTGAGCCTCTTCCCGGCCATTCCCTCGCCGCATCAAGTGCTTTCATTGTTGCCCATCATTGGCGTTTTTGCAGCCAGATCTGCATTTTTGCAGCAAGCTTTCAACCCTTGATTCCTCTCACATTGGGAGCGCAAATCAACTCCAGATCCACCCCTTGGTGGTCATCAACAACCCCTCATCGAGACGGATCCAAAGGTGCATCAAATCAGCCCCGGAGGTGCTTCATTTTGAAGAGTTACCACAACATTCGAGTTAGTAGAGTCTGCACTTGAGGTATTTTATGTGTGTACATTCCATTTACGCAATCAAAAGAAAATACCACATCGGCAACTGTGTGGGGGGCCCTTGAGAGGGTTGGTTGGGACCCCATGGGGATGCCAGTCTCCTTATCTCTCTCTCTCTCTCTCATTCTCTCTTTGCAAGGAAAATAAAAGGAATTATCATTCATGCTAAGTAGCACACATTCATGCAAGGAAAGGAGTAAAGATTTGTGGAAGTGTAAAGTCTAGATCTTGTCACCATGTCAATTCTGTTGCACCTGGCAATTTGACATGTACATCTTTTCATAAAGTCATTCAATAGAATACTGTCAGCCTGTCAGTATCCTCGAAATCTAAAAAGAAATCATTCTCATCGAGTTAACTTGTGACACAAGAGTGGAGTGACTGCCCTCGTGTGCAGGCTGCATTGCACCAGATTCAACCTGTTGATCCATTGGTAATTTTTGAAATAGTTGGTGCAAAACCAAAAGCTTCAAGGTAAGTGTGTCAAATGGGGGACTTGTATGATTGAACATTGTTTATATAGGTCCCTGCAGATGTGGCACCTCTTTAGTTAGAAGGATACATCATTTACCTTTTCTTGTACTTGGAAAGGTCCATAGTATCTCATACTTAGCTTTGCTCTCCGTACCCTTCTGTTTTCGCAAACATGCTTTCTCAAACTTGAGTAGCACTGAATCATTTTCCTTCAGCTGTAAGTCATGTCGATGCCTGTCAGCTGCCTTCTTATGCTGTGCTTGAGACTTCTCCAAAGCCTCCTGTACCTTGGCAAAAGCAGTGTCCAGATCCTATGTATACCGATCGGCTTCAAAAATCTTATCCTTGGTGCTTAGAATCGATGGAACCTTTCTGACACCATCAACAATCTCAAATGGCGCCTTCCCCATAGATGTGTGAACTGTGTTGTTGTAAGCAAACTCCACCAAGGGCAAAAACTTTTTCCACTGAGTCTTTTGATCGGATGACTCTAACACCACTGAGTTGGCTATCTGTGACTGTTTATCTGTCTGTGGATGAAATGAGGATGAGAATTAAGCTGTGTATATTCTCCTAGATTGCTCTCTAAAACAAACTCCTAAATCAGAATCTCTATTTGACACGATAGATTCAGGCATAGCATGTAATCTGAAAATTTGTGAGACAAATAGCTTGGTCAAATGATTGGCTTTTACTGTCTTCTTGACCAGAATAAAGTGAGCTTGTTTGTTAAATTGGTCGATGACTATCCAAGTGCCATCATACCCACTCTTGAGTCTCTGGAAGATCAAAGATAAAGTCCATTGCTATACTCTCCCAAGGTCGGTTAGGAATGGGTAAAGATTGTAGTAGACCCAAATAGTCAAGGTAAGAGATGGGACATTTAATACGCGACGTACAATACACTTACTAGACATATTATTTTAGAATAAAAAATAAAATACGTCAATTTTTCTTAGATATGATGCTTTAATAAGGACAAATGATGCACTTACTCTTCAATGTTTAACCATAGCATACATAAACAAGCACCGTGAAGCTCTAAAATACACTTGATCAATTAGCAAGATACATTAGAATAGAATACGTTTTGAGCAAAAAAAAACATTAGAATAGAAAACGTTATGAGACGTATTGTACGTTTTGATATAGGATGTCCCGTATTCTAATTAGCTGCTATGAGTAGACCTGGTGCCTTGTGTTTGTTAAACTTGACCTTCCGACACACTAAACAAGTGCGTACAAACTCATCCACGCCCTTTTTGAGCCTAGGGGGAATACTTTCCCACACCTTTCAACGTACTCTCTATGCCTCTATGCCCAACAACTTGTGGATTATGACACTCTGTCAAGACCTTATTCCTCAACCTCTGTGTGACATACACCGTGGTTTTTTGCGTTAAATAACCTTCCATCATTCGATTGAAAGTTGCTAGAGCATTAGTAAGGCCAAAAGGCATTACTAAAAATTCGTACAATCCGAAGGTTGTACGGAACACAACCTTATGTATATATTCGGGAGCAATACAAATCTGATGATAGCCGCACTTGAGATCTATGTGGCTGAAAGTTCGTGCCCCTTTAGCTTATCTAGAATATCATCATTTCTAGGAATTGGGAATCCGTTCTTGATCGTAATCTTGTTCAGAGAACAATAACCAATGCACATTCAAAAAGTGTTGTCTTTCTTTTGCACAAGCAAAATTGGTGAACAGTATGTAGAAGTACTAGATTGAATAAGACCCTTTTTCCAAGAGTTGATTTATTATCTCTTTTGGTTGTAGTAAACTAACTCCATAAGGTGGTTGATTTGGAGGTGAGCTGCCCGGAATTAGATCTATATGGTGATCTTCCGGTCTTTCGGGAGGTATTTCATTGGGGAGAGTCTAAGTAAAGCAATCCTGGTACTGATTAAGAAAAGTTAAACAATCTTTTTCTAAATTTGATAAGACATTTTCACCACTTATCTCTCTCTCTCTTTGACAAGAATCAAGTAAGCAAAAAGAAACTTCTTTATTTCTCTTCTAACAGTGATGTGATTGACCATAGGAGTTGGCCAATCACTTACACTAGCATCTACATCATACTGCTGCCCTTTAGAGCTGAAGGACATTTTCTTATTTACATAACTTGGGATAGGAGTTGAATTTAATAATGCGAGGGCATTCTTAAAACAACACCACATCCTTAGATTGGAGCAACTAGGAAGGACTCTCGGTCAGAGCACTTGCCAAGTTTCAAATTTAGATGTCCTTGAATAGGAGTAAAGTTTGATAAGACATTTTCACCACTTATCTCTCTCTCTCTTTGACAAGAATCAAGTAAGCAAAAAGAAACTTCTTTATTTCTCTTCTAACAGTGATGTGATTGACCATAGGAGTTGGCCAATCACTTACACTAGCATCTACATCATACTGCTGCCCTTTAGAGCTGAAGGACATTTTCTTATTTACATAACTTGGGATAGGAGTTGAATTTAATAATGCGAGGGCATTCTTAAAACAACACCACATCCTTAGATTGGAGCAACTAGGAAGGACTCTCGGTCAGAGTACTTGCCAAGTTTCAAATTTAGATGTCCTTGAATAGGAGTAAAGTTTGTGATCAATTCCTTTAAAGGCCGAACAGGAGTTGATTGGGTTCCCAACCTCTTTGGAGTGAAGAGACTCTGAGGTGTCCAACAAAATAAAATTGTCTGTCGAGCCTGGATCAAATAGAATCGGGACTCTCTTCCCGTTCAGGTTGTCCCATCCCTTTAAAATTTGCTGTTTACCTTTCTCCTTCCTGGTGTTGGCTTGTACATCGGGACCAAGTTTGAAGCAAGAGGCGTAGCATCTTTCTTGAGATGCGGGCAATCCGGCTTCCTGTGGCCTTTTTTACCATAGAAGAAACATTTACCCTCTTCCATGTAAGCCTTATATGTTGAGACCGTGTTAGTGGTCTCGTATCCTGGAGTAGTTGTCAATGTCAGTAGCAGTGGCAATTGTGTGTACCTCGGGTCTATCCATAAGGCATGTGAGATCTATGCCGGACCAGCCTTGGTCACTTATATGAGCAACTTGTTATCAACATGGAGAGCCTTTCCCATCTCTCTCTCTCTCTCTCTCTCTCTCTCTCTCTCTCTCTCTCATTCGCAGATGTCCTGTCTCTTTCTACCTCAGTGATGTCTCTTCTCTAGAGGTGCCTTGTTCATGTATGTGGCATTGCAGGTGGAGTCGAGGTGTCCACTGGATCACGAGCCAGTTCTTGTCTTCATCGCATCTTCCACAGTCACCTTTGACATGGTATCAGAGCCCTAGGTGACACGTGTCACGGGACAGGCACCACGTGCCAATAGAAAAGAACATAGTGAATAGACTTTTAGCACTTCAATAACAACTGAACCGAAAGAGAGAGAGAGAGAGCACACATGACACGGAGTGGCGGAATTCCACCCCAGAGAGTATTGGCCCGAAACCTTGGCGCCCCTTTCGGTATTTCCTTATATTACTTGAACTGAGTACAATGCCGGTACTCGCGCTCTGCACCTTCTCACTGAAGCGTGCTAGAGAATGAGCCCATGGCCTCATATTTAAAGGCCCTAGGCCCAAATTACATGAAAAGCCTTAAACTCAAAAGCATCTGGTGAAAAAGCATATTGTCCAAAAGCTGCCAACGCAAATTACGGAAATCTGTACAGTGCCACATCAGCACCAGTCAACGCAAATCATGGAAATCTATGCAGTCGGCCATGTCAGCAAACCAGTGCGAAATCCGGGCTATTCGTACAGGTCTGCCACGTCATCAGCTGGTTGCGTATCTTTTGTGTGTGTGTGTGTGTGATGGTCCTGCTTCATCTTCTGTTGCTTCTGCCTCTTCACTTAGGGACCGTTAGGGTTTGGGCCCCTCACTCGGGATCTGCGTAGTGGCTCCGTTCTTCAGTGGCTTGACACGTCAACAATTTGTGACATCCCCCCTTCTTGAAAGAAAGTAAACGTCCGCGATTACAGCATATTTGCAAAACAACTCAAGTTAGCTCAAAAATTTCGGAGGGTCATTCCGAGGGACAATCAGTTTGCTCTTTTTTTGTTAAGGAGTTGGCTTCTCCTTTCGGCTCTTTTGATCAAGGAGTTGACTTCCCTTTTGTCCAGATCGGAACTCTTGATATTCCGGCGTAGTAAAATTAGCCATCACACCCAGACCGCTCTGATCTTCCACGGGTGTCTTGATGTCAGATGCACTAAAATTACACACCCAGGCAATCTCATCCAATTAGGAATATTCAAGGGGGGGAAAAACCAATGCAACACAAATGCTCACATATGCATGTTACAAGACATATAAACATAAAGTCGCCAATGAAAACTTTCCCCGCAAATAACCATCGAGGTCCAGGCCATGAGCTGCTCAACGACTCCCTCATCACTCCTCCCGCAAATAACCTAAAAAGGTCCGGGCCAGGAGATATATAGGCCTTTTACAACCAAACGCCCCCCAGACCGCAGCCTGCGTCATTTGGAGGTACTGAGAGTCACCACTGCTCATACTTCTTAATACTCCCCCCGTAAATAACCACAAGGGTCCGGGCCATGAGTAACAACAATAATACTCCCCTCGTAAATAACCACAAGGGTTCGGGCCATGAGTAAAAACAACACTTTTCAAACATTCAATACTCCCCCTGCAAATAACCACAAGGGTCCATGCCATGAGTATGAGAAAGCATTCTCAAACATCATTTCTCACTACTCCAGCCGGTAGTAAAAATCACCAATCATTGAAACCAGTATTAAAATGAGAGTCAGACAATTCAAATCGGCACCAAGACAGGTTTAAACAAATACCATCCATTTCAAACAAAGTTTCAAACAATACTTTCTCAAATAAAGTTCAAAAGTATCTAACTATAAAACAACTAGAGAGTTTATTTAGGGTTTTGTTTGGACAACCGAACTTTGAGGACGATTGACTTGTCCTTTTGCATCACGGTGATGGTTCGGTTCCGAACCTGGAGAGTCGCATCATTCTTGTCATGCCAAGACATGCCCAAGAGAACATCGCAATTGCCCAACTTCATAATGTGGAAATCTGCTTTTCCATGATAATCTTGTATAGTCATTGGAAGAGCACCAATGAGCGGTACCACTTTTTGAGTTTGCCCTGTGGCTAGCTCAACTTCAATTTCTCCACCCTCTGCATGATAATCAAAGTCCATCTGCTTCAAGAATTCTGGATGGATGAAGTTCTTTGTAGCTCCTGGGTCAAAGAAAATTATGGTTTTCAAACCGTTGACTTTGCCATATGTGACACAATTCATTTGTACTTTCAAGGCGTATGCCATAGATGTCAGGTACTAATCCAATGGCCGGTTTAGCTCGTTTAGCTCATTTAGCTTCACGAGACTCTCGAGAATTTGTTCTTTGTTGGCGAGAGTTGTGGTTAGTGGTCGGAGGTTCTTCTGTGGTAAACTCTAGCTTTCCCTTCATCAGTTTGTAGCTGACCGCGGCATGGTCCATAAGCTCTTGCATGGTAGAGACTTGCTTGGAGAGAATATTCGTGCAATGGTGATGGTAGTCCAATGGTGTAGCGCTCTCATTGGTCCTCCAAGGAAATGAACTTATTTTCAAGTTGCTCCACTCTGCCAAAATCCAGACTTCAAACATAGAAGTCAATGTAACCGCGTGCAAAAACTGTCTTGAAAGCTTTCCAGGTCCTTGGAGCATGCGGTTGTGTTGCGATTGAACTCCACCATTGCATAACATTATCTTTAAGAAATCCCGCTGCTCGAGAAATCTTGGATTCTTCTGTATAGTTCCCCAAAGCATAGATGTTGTCGAATTGCTGTAGGAACTGCAATGCTTTCTTTCGATCTTTCACTCCAAAAAAAGTGAAAAATTTGACTGTCGTGCCGCCATCCTTGAAATCTTTGGGTTGGTTAGGTGCATATCCCGGGTATGGATAATAAGGGTATCCATATGGGCTTCAACCATTGTAGCCTGGTGGCGGTGGTGGTGGTGGAGGTGGGGGCATTGGTGGTGGCAAAGGCGGTTGCATTGGATCAAGGTCAGATGGCTGCACCATATTCTTGAAGACTCCCTAGATCGGAACAGACGGTTGAGAAGGTCGCCGGTTGGAAGCTCTCGTACTTTCTGGTGCTGGAGGAGGAGGTACCACGTGGGGCATCAAAGGGGGTAACATGTAGTTCAAAAATTATTGAAAACTTTGCAGCATCGAAAGATTCTGCTGAGGATGCCGCGAAAGAATGTCGTGAAGCTCGTTGAGAAGAAATTGCAAATATTCTGTTGAATCCATGAATGCCATGTCTTGGGTTCTTTATGGCTTATGCTCTGTAAGACAGAGCGATGAAGACGGGAGCGCGCCCGATGCGCGATGAAGTAAGGGTGGGAGTGCCTAGTAAGGGTGGGTGTCTGCTCTTTTGGGATTGGGACCCGAAGATACTTCAAGTAAAATTCTAGTAGCTCTGTCTGCTCTTTTGTAGGATTGGTATGCTTTCAGAAAAGCACACGCCTGATGCTCTGATACCATTGTCATGGGACGGGCACCACGTGCCAATAGAAAAGAACAGGCTGAACGAACTTTAGCACTTCAATAACAACTGAATTGAAAGAGAGAGCACACGCGACACAGAGTGGCGGAATTCCACCCCAGAGAGTGTTGGCCCCTTTCAGTATTTCTTTATATTACTTGAACTCAGTACAATGTTGGTACTCGCGCTCTGCACCTCTCATTGAAGCGTGCCAGAGAATGAGCCCATGGCCTCATATTTAAAGGCCCTAGGCCCGAAAGCAGTTTACATGAAAAGCCTTAAACTCAAAAGCATCTGGTGCAAAAGCATATTGTCCAAAAGCTGCCAGTGCAAATTACGGAAATCCGTATAGTGCCACGTCAGCACAAGTCAACGCAAATCATGGAAATCCGTACAGTCAGCCACGCCAGCAAACCAACGCGAAATTCGGGTTGTCTGTTCAGGTCTGCCACGTCAGCAAACCAACGCGAAAACCGGCCTGTTCGTACAGGTCTACCACGTCATCAGCTGGCTGCGTATCTTCTCTTTGTGTGTGTGTGTGTGTGATGGTCCTGCTGCATTTTCTGTTGCTTCTGCCTCTTCACTCAGGGTTTAGGCCCCTTAGTCGGATCTGCATAGTGGCTCTGTTCTTCAGTGGCTTGACACGTCAGCAGTTTGTGACAACACGACCACCTTGGATGCTCGGATTCGACTAATTCGATAGGTTTCTATGGCTGCGTTTTCTTGGAGGAGACGGATTGGCAGATTTGCTGTGCCTTTTGCAAATGCACGACTTTCTTGGAATTGTCGACGGAACTACCTATCCGATGGGTAGTAGGTTGATGATTCAGTTGCACTTTTGTACCACATTGTGGATTATGGATAACAGAGGGGGATTTCTTTCCTTCTTGAAGCAGAGGATGCTCTTTGAATTTCTCTTGTCCATCTACAGATGGAAGTTTCAGTTCCGGCTTCAGGTGACTCTCGTTCATCCGATATGCAATAGTTTAGGTGCATGTTTCATTGCATGTGTTGGAGTTGGCTTTGACAGGTAGAGGGGGATACTATCTCCAGAAGTGCCTCTGGTTTGATGATCCGACTTCTTTGGATGAGGTTTAGAGATGGAGCATGTAATGCTATACCCTTAGCCGACAATGACAACAGTTCGAGGAGGTTTTGATGGTGTGTGGATTTCTCCTTTCTCCACGTTCTCTCCTTCCCCGGTCCTACAGATTTGGTCATTCCTTTTCCCTTTTGTGAGCTTGTTAGTACCAGTTGTTGGGGACATGTTTATGATCCCTTGTGAGCTCGTCAACACCAATTATGGGACAGGTTTGCAACCTTTTGTGGGTGGTTTTCTTGATGTTCGACAGTAGATTTATCGAGATCCGTTGGACAACAGGTTTGCACAATTAGTGGGGACATCTAATTCCTACTCGCGCAATCAACAACATTTGGATGCTGTTACCATATACATGTGGTAGTGATGTGTGTGAACACACTAGGACCTCCGGGGCATTTTTTCCCTCTTTAGGAGGTTTTTTCTCCCGTGCATTGTATATACGCCCATCACTCTAGGGCTATCTATCTTTCCATTGCATACTAAGTAACACACTCTCCATTGTGTGCCTTGAGCTTCCTTCGTCTTCTCTAAGCTGTGTGCGTTTCTCTGCAACCCTAATTCCAACAATTGGTATCAGAGCAAGTCACGTCCTCCCGGGCTTAGTCGCCAGCTGCTCCAGCACACCCCTGCTCACTTTCTCCGATTTCAGTGAGCTTTGGCGAGCGTTCGCGCTGGTCGACAAAAATTTTGGGAGAACTCGAAGAGCTTGGTTTGCTCAGAATTTTGATTTGGGCTCATTTCGGCCTCCGTTTCCACTACAGGCAGTACTGCACAAGCTATTTCGTCATTTTGTGCAGAATTTCTGTCAGTGCTGTTTCCTGCATTACAGGTGCCTTATAGTCTTCTACGGTTTGTGCTATATAGCACAGGTTGTTCCCGCTCCGTTTCTCCTATTTTCGAGCAGTTTTCACATCAGGTGCAGCATTTACCATGGCTGACAACAACAACACAGATGTGTTCAAGATGTTTGCTACTGAGGACAGGTTGGATGGGGACAACTACCCTATGTGGGCTTATATGATGCAACATGTTCTTGTGTCAAAGGGTGTTTGGAACATTGTGCAGGGCATTGATGTACGTCCTGGTTCTGATGATGTAGGCGATGTTGAGGATGTTGCAGGTCTTGCTGCAAGGATTGCAACTGTTAGAGTTGTTTTGCCTACGGCAGAACAAGCTCGTTGGGATGTTAAGGATGCGTAGGCTCATGCATTGATTGCGTTGTCTGTGAAGCGCACCATTGTTCCTCACATCCGTTCAACAAAATCTGCAAAAGAGGCTTGGGATATTTTAGCAGGTCTTTATGCAAGCCGCAATGAGGCTAAAATTGCTTTGCTGTGTAAAGAGCTGGAGTGTCACGAGGACGTGGCAGTTATTAACTATGTCACAGAGATGTGGCAACTGCTAACCTTGGTCGTTGGTTTCTTTCCAATGGGGTTTATTTTATTTGTTTTGAGACCCTCTTTTTGAAGTAGCAAACGGTCGGACATTGTATGGCCAATGTGAACGGTAGATTCACCCGTAGACGGGAAGTGGTCGGCACTGGAATTCGTATGGTAAGAGGATGTCTAGGCTCAGAGCAAGATCATATAGGTCCCCCCGTCGCACTTAGCAAGTTGGTGGATACTAGGAAGTGAACTCAATTAAGGCGTAAAGTCAAGGTGGGACTACCAACAAAAAGTATCCGATAGTTGGGCCACATTGCACTTTTGGATGCGGCTCCAATGAGGATAGATGGTCAGAAGACCAGTGGGAACCCAACGGAAGCATCTCCTAAAATTTAGGGAACTGCTATTTTGGGCCGTGAAATGTGTTCGCGTCATTACCTCCGGTATGACTAGGGGAACATTTTATAACTCTGCCGCGAAGTCAACTGGGCAACTGGTCAGGATATTTTTAAGCGGCAAACCCGAAACGGGAAAATGCTTGAAAATGCGCCAAGTGTCACATTTTCGTGAACTTTCCTCTTGCAGAAAAATGGGCGCTGATTTTTAAGTTGGGAGAGGCCTCATTTGCAACTTGTCACAGGTTAAGAGCTATGGAGTGCTTCCTTTCCCTCTCATGTACAGTGTGGTGCTAGGAGTGATGCCCTGCACACTACACACTGCTCTCTCTCTCCCCTGCGTGCAGTTATGTGATGCCCCACAAGAGGGCTACTCATTTGACTGATGTACAGTTGTGTGGGTTCATGCTTTTGTGCTGAGGCAAGAGCCTCCTTGAGCAGGAACAGGGGTAGCTAACTGCTGCTCCAAAGCAGGCACTAGTGAGGGTCATAACCTCACCGTACAGGTGCAAAATCAGCGCTGTGTATGCGCTGTAAATTCACTGTTTTTCAGCCGTACGGACGCCAGGATCATTGGGAATCGTGCCCCACTAGCAAAGGGCAATTAGGGGACTGTTTGGGGCTGAAAACAGGGCAAAAACCAGTAAATACAGCGTGCTGAATTTACTGTTTTTGGACAGGAATCAGAGGGTATACGACAGTGCAAGCGAGTTCCAGCAGGGGAATTGGTTTCGCGCAAGTTTTGGGGCTGATATGTTGCCGAAATTTGGCCAAATCAAATGGTATCTAGGTGGATACACGTGAAGGATTCCCAGGACCTTACCTTGTAATTTACCCTCCTAAAGAATAAAGAAATACCGAAAGGGGCGCCAATTTTGGGGCCTACTGGTTGTCGGCGTCTGCTTGGAGCATTCTAGCGTTCGAGCTGTGTGTGTATTCAAGTGTTAACTCCCGTCGTAGGTTCTCTTTGCAAAGTGCTCTGTGTGTGTGTATTAAGTAAAGAATTTCGGGTGAAAGCCAACGCCTACCGCCCTACGGGCCGGTTTCATGGTTCAATTGCCGGGATATCAATCACTTTTTCCTCAAAGAGTGAGCCTGGATTGTTCAGGGTAAAGACACACAGTGCAAGAACACGGGGATTACACTATGACCGACAAGGGGAAGGGAATTATGGAAGAGGGTTCCTCTCCAAAGGACAGGCAGGAGATTCCTATGGTTTTTGAGATTGGCGAGAGCTCACGGCCACGTCAGTCTGTACCTCCTGTCAACGTGAATGTCCCTCCAGTAGTACAGGGCTTTATGACAGGGCAACTTGAGGATGATGCGTTTAAGACTCAGTTAGTTGCCGCGGTCAATGTCTTTTCGCAGCTGGTGCAGAATCCGAGGTTTATGGAATTCTTGCAAGCGCCACCAGTGCAACATCAAAATAGGCAACCTACGCCGCGTACGGAGCTTGTTGAAGCTCAAGCCCAGGTACTTCATGAGGCGCAAGAGGAAAGGGAACACTCGCATGTTGCGGAGTCGGGGGCTCCAAAGCAGGCTCCTCCCGTGCTTGAACAGGTGGCTAGAACGCCTATTCCACAGGTTATGCCAGTTCAGCCCGCCACCTTTCAGAGGCAGCATGCTGTCTTGAATGGATAGGGAGCTGGATACCAAGCTATGCACTCAGTTTTTCCACCACCCACGGTACATCCTGGGTATTTCGGGGGTGGATTAGTGTTCCAAAGTATGGCTGGTTATGCGTCTGGAAGTCAGCCGTACATGCCAGGAACAGTGTTCGGGGGTATGCAAGGCATCATGCCAAACCCCATGTATGGTACTATCGGCATGCAGCAAGGTTTCCACTGCAACCAGGGTCAGTTTGGGGTGCCACAGGGTCATTTTGGCATGGCTGGTTTTTCTGGACAGCAGCCAGATATCGCACCTCTGATGCAGAATGTGAATGGCCAACACGTGCCGATCATGCCTAGTACAGTGCCCATGTTGCAGACCATTCCGTATGACAACTTGGGGGCATTAGAGAAGCCGAAGGCTTACAAAGAAGGTGGTGCAGCGGTAAAGTTCAGTACCTTCAGTGGTTTCGAGGATAAGACAAAGGCACTCACTTTCCTCCAACAGTTTGATACAGCTTATGCGGGAGGGAATTTTACAGAGGCCTCGAAGGTCAGGAAAGCTGCCACTTTCTTAAAGGACAATGCGCTTACATGGTGGACGACATTGTTAATGCAAGGACAGGCACCCGCCACTTGGGTTTACTTCAAGCAGATGTTATCAAATGAATTTGAAGCCGATGTCCTGACAGATTGGCACCAGCTTACGGCAGCTTCGTGCAAGAGCTTGCTGGAGTACAATAGGAGGTTTTGTAAAGCATTACTCTCGGTGACCTCCTACAGATTTGTGCCATTGACAGAGCAGATAGAGAAGTATTGTTGTGGGCTGCCTAAAGGGCTTCGCGATTACTGTACAAAGAACAGAGTGGCTACCCTTACTCAGCTTATGGAAGTTGCGAACACTGGTCTTGCCTTGTTGAAAGGAGAGGACAGTGGTTTTGCGAGTAGTGACAAAGGAGGGCAGCAAAAGAAAAATTCAGCGAAGAAGCCCTTTGTGAAAACGGCTCCTGAT